>NC_057808.1:202505075-202607931 GCF_018294505.1 Triticum aestivum
ACACCACGGGGTCCTGTTCAACCACCCCTCCACGGGCACCCCTCCACCGTCTACTGTTCATCCAGCCCTCCACACCACGGGTTCCTATTCAACCACCCTCCACGGGCACCCCTCCATCGTCTACTGTTCATCCAGCCTCCACACCACGGGGTCCTGTTCATCCAGAGGCGATGCCACCGCTCACTGTTCATCCAACCCCCCCCGGCACAACGCTCACTGTTCATCCAATCGATCGGCTTCACTCAGCAGCAGTAGCGAAGGAATCACTCGATCGGGTTCAGTTAACAGCCATCGATCGATCGCTCGGGTTCAGTAACGCGTAGCCTGCAGTGCAATCGCTCGGGTTCAGTTAGAGCCCAACGCCTCGCTCGGGTTCAGCTAGAGCCAACGCCTCGCACACACGCGCGTACGTGTACGAGAGAAACACGCATTGCTCGGCCCCCGACCTCCACCGTAACCGGGAACTCCCCGAAATTTTCCTCGCCCTCGCTTCTACCATGGTTTTTTCCGTCATGGACGGCCCAAAGAATGTCATGCAGCTGCGTCTCCGGCCCGCCCAGGACGAAAAGCCCATTTTCTGTCATGATTTTTTGTCATAGAAGTAGGAGCCCACCACATCTATGATGATACCGGGTTTTGTCACAATTATCGTCATAGAAGTGTCATATGTATGACAGAAAAAAAATTCGTTCGGCCCAAAATGTCACGGATGTGTCTTTTTTTTTGTAGTGCTCTCTCGCACACATTGCCCCCCCCCCACACACACCTCTCTCTTAGTAGTTGGCAGATATGATTCCATCAGATCATTCGGTAGGATATCACTGTCTGTTAGGCTGGATGGTAATACGAGGCAAAGTTTTACCCAAGTCCGGGCCCTTGCAGTTGAGGAAAAAGCCTACTCCTGGTACTGTACATTTGTGATAGGGGTGTGTACAAAGTACACGTGAATACCAGGCATTGTGCATGTGTGTATACTATCGACGAACTACCCCCCGGGCTTCTATAACATAATCGGGGCCTAGGGTTACAAATCATATATAGTCGGCTTATCATTGTTACCTCTTGAGCATGCGTTGGTTTTCCCTTGAAGAGGAAAGGGTAATGCAGCAAAGTAGCGTAAATATTTCCCTCAGTTTTTGAGAATCAAAAGGTATCAATCCAGTAGGAGACTACACACAAGTCCCTAGTACCTGCACAAACAATCAAGAACCATGCAACCAACGCGATAAAGGGGTTGTCAATCCCTTCACGGCCACTTGCAAAAGTGAGATCTGATAAAGATAATAAGATAAATATTTTTGGTATTTTTGTTGTATAGATTGGAAAGTAAAGATTGTGAAATAAACAACGATAGAAATAGCTAGTTGATGGGAAAATAATATGATGGAAAATAGACCCTGGGGCCATAGGTTTCACTAGTGGCTTCTCTCAAGATAGCATATTCAACGGTGGGTGAACAAATTACTGTCGAGCAATTGATAGAAAAGCGCATAGTTATGAGAATATCTAGGCATGATCATGAACATAGGCATCACATCCGTGACAAGTAGACCGAAATGATTCTGCATCTACTACTATTAGTCCACACATCGACCGCTATCCAGCATGCATCTAGAGTATTAAGTTCATAAGAACAGAGTAACGCATTAGGCAAGATGACATGATGTAGAGGGATAAACTCAAGCAATATGATATAAACCCCATCTTTTTATCCTCGATGGCAACAATACAATACGTGCCTTTCTGCCCCTGCTGTCACTTGGAAAGGACACCGCAAGATTGAACCCAAAGCTAAGCACTTCTCCCATTGCAAGAAAGATCAATCTAGTAGGCCAAACAAAATTGATAATTCGAAGAGACTTGCAAAGATATTAAATCATGCATATAAGAATTCACAGAAGAATCAAATATTGTTGATAGATAATCTTGATCATAAACCCACAATTCATCGGATCTCGACAAACACACCGCAAAAATAATTACATCGAATAGATCTCCAAGAGAATCGAGGAGAACTTTGTATTGAGATCCAAAGAGAGAGAAGAAGCCATATAGCTAATAACTATGGACCCAAAGGTCTGTGGTAAACTACTCACACATCATCGGAGAGGCTATGGTGTTGATGTAGAAGCCCTCCGTGATCGATTCCCCCTCCGGCAGAGCGCCGGTATAGGCCCCAAGATGGGATCTCATGGGTACAGAAGGTTGCGGCCGTGGAAATAGGGTTTCGTGGTGCTCCTGGATGTTTTCAGGGTATATGAGTATATATATAGGCGAAAGAAGTAGGTCGGTGGAGCCACGAGGGGCCCATGAGGGTGGGGCGCGCCCTCCTACCTCATGGCCGCCTCGTTGATTCCTTAACGTCCACTCCAAGTCTCCTGGATTGCGTTTGTTCCAAAAATGATCCTCGCGAAGGTTTCATTCCATTTGGATTCCGTTTGATATTCCTTTTCTGCGAAACACTGAAATAGGCAAAAAAACAGCAATTTGCACTGGGCCTTCGGTTAATAGGTTTGTCCCAAAAATAATATAAAAGTGCATAATAAAGCCCATTAAACATCCAAAACAGATAATATAATAGCATGGAACAATCAAAAATTATAGATACGTTGGAGACGTATCAAGCATCCCCAAGCTTAATTCATGCTCGTCCTCGAGTAGGTAAATGATAAAAACAGAATTTTTGATGTGGAATGCTACCTAACATAATTTTCAATGTAATTCTCTTTATTATGGCATGAATGTTCAGATCTAAAAGATTCAAGATAAAAGTTTAATATTGACATAAAAATAATAATACTTCAAGCATACTAACTAAGCAATTATGTCTTCTCAAAATAACATGGCCAAAGAAAGCTTATCCCTACAAAATCATATAGTTTGGCTATGCTTCATTTTTGTCACACAAAAATGCTCTCATCATGCACAACCCCGATGACAAGCCAAGCAATTGTTTCATACTTTAGTAATCTCAAACTTTTTTCAACTTTCACGCAATACATGAGCGTGAGCCATGGACATAGCACTTTGGGTGGAATAGAATGTAATAATGGGGGTTGTGTGGAGAAGATAAAAAAGGAGAAAGTCTCACATTGACGCGGCTAATCAACAGGCTAGGGAGATGCCCATCAATTGATGTCAATGCAAGGAGTAGGGATTGCCATGCAACGGATGCACTAGAGCTATAAATGTATGAAAGCTCAACAAAAGAAACTAAGTGTCTGTGCAGCCAACTTGCTTGCTCACGAAGGCCTAGGGCATTTGAGGAAGCCCATTGTTGGAATATACAAGCCAAGTTCTATAATGAAAAATCCCCACTAGTATATGAAAGTGACAAAATAAGAGACTCTCTATCATAAAGACCATGGTGCTACTTTGAAGCACAAGTGTGGAAAAAAGGATAGTAGCATTGTCCCTTTTATTTCTTTTTTTTATTTGGCCTTTCTTCCTTTTTTTTGCTTTTTTTTCGGGACAATGCTCTATTAATGATGATCATCACACTTCTATTCATTTACAACTCGAAGATTACAACTCGATACTAGAACAAAATATGACTCTATATGAGTGCCTCCGGCGGTGTACCGGGATGGGCAATGAATCAAGAGTGACATGTATGATAAATTATGCATGGTGGCTTTGCCACAAATACGATGTGAACTACATGATCATGCAAGGAAATATGACAACGATGAAGCGTGTCATAATAAATGAAACGGTGGAAAGTTGCATTGCAATATATCTCAGAATGGCTATGGAAATGCCATAATAGGTAGGTACGGTGGCTGTTTTGAGGAAGATATAAGGAGGTTTATGTGTGATAGAGCATATCATATCACGGGGTTTGGATGCACCGGCGAAGTTTGCACCAACTCTCAAGGTGAGAAAGGGCAATGCACGGTACCGAAGAGGCTAGCAATGATGGAAAGGTGAGAGTGCGTAGAATCCATGGACTCAACATTAGTCATAAAGAACTCACATACTTATTGCAAAAATCTACAAGTCATCAAAAACCAAGCATTACGCGCATGCTCCTAGGGGGATAGATTGGTTGGAAAAGACCATCGCTCGTCCCCGACCGCCACTCATAAGGATGACAATCAAAGAACACCTCATGTTTCAAATTTGTCACACAATGGTTACCATACATGCATGCTACGGGACTTGCAAACTTCAACACAAGTATTTATCGAATTCACAATTACTCAACTAGCACAACTTTAATGTTACCATCTTCATATCTCAAAACAATCATCAAGTATCAAACTTCTCAGAGTATTCAATGCACTCTATATGAAAGTTTTTATTATACCCATCTTGGATGCCTATCATATTAGGACTCATTTTATAGCCAAAGCAAATTACCATGATGCTCTAAAGGACTCTCAAAATAATATAAGTGAAGCATGAGAGATCAATAATTTCTATAAAATAAAACAACCACCGTGCTCTAAAAGATATAAGCGAAGCACTAGAGCAAAATTATTTAGCTCAAAAGATATAAGTGAAGCACATAGAGTATTCTAATAAATTCCGATTCATGTGTGTCTCTCCAAAAGGTGTGTACAGCAAGGATAATTGTGTTAAACTAAAAATCAAAGACTAAAATCATACAAGACGCTCCAAGCAAAACACATATCATGTGGTGAATAAAAATATAGCCTCAAGTAAAGTTACGGACAGACGAAGACGAAAGAGGGGATGCCTTCCAGGGCATACCCAAGCTTAGGCTTTTGGTTGTCCTTGAATTTTACCTTGGGGTGCCTTGGGCATCCCCAAGCTTAGGCTCTTTCCACTCCTTGTTCCAAAATCCATCAAATCTTTACCCAAAAACTTGAAAACTTCACAACACAAAACTCAACAGAAAATCTCATGAGCTCCGTTAGTAAAAGAAAACAAACCACACCCTTAAGGTACTGTAATGAACTCATTCTTTATTTATATTGGTGTTAAACCTACTGTATTCCAATTTCTCTATGGTTCATACCCCCCGATACTAGCCATAGATTCCTTAAAATAAGCAAACAACACACGAAAAATAGAATCTGTCAAAAATAGAACAGTCTGTAGCAATCTGATTTCTATGAATACTTATGGAACTCCAAAAATTCTGAAAAACTAGGAATACCTGGATAATTTGTATATTGATCTACTGAAAAAAGAATTGGTATTTTATCACGATCTGGTGAATTTTAACAATTAATTTAGTGAGCGCAAAGTTTCTGTCTTTTTCAGCAAGATCAAACAACTATCACCCAAGAAGATCCTATTGGTTCTACTTGGCACAAACACTAACTAAAACATAAAAACACGTCCAAACAAAGGCTAGATGAATTATTTATTACTAAACAGGAACAAAAAGCAAAGAACAAAAATAAAATTGGGTTGCCTCCCAACAAGCACTATCGTTTAACGCCCCTAGCTAGGCATTGATAATTTTGATGATGCTCACATGAAAGACAAGATTTGAAGGACAAAGAGAGCATCTTAAAACACGTGAGAAACACATCTAAGTCTAACATACTTCCTATGCATAGGCATCTTATAGGCAAACAAATTATCAAGGCAAGCAAAAACTAGCATATGCAAGGAAGCGGAAAGAAACTATAGCAATCTCAACATAACGAGAGGTAATTTAGTAACATGAAAATTTCTACAACCATATTTTCCTCTCTCATAATAATTATATGTAGGATCATAAGAAAATTTAACAATATAGCTATCACAAAACATATTCTTAAGACGATCCACATGTATGCAAAGTTGACACTCTTCCAAAATAGTGGGATTATCATTAACTAAAGTCATGACCTCTCCAAACCCACTTTTAATATTATTGCAAACATTATTATCAATGTCATATTCATCATGAGGCTTAAATAAATTTTTAAGATCATAAGAAGAATCACCCCAATCATGATCGTTGCAACAAGTAGAGGATATAGCAAAACTAGCATCCCCAAGCTTAGGGTTTTGCATATTATTAGAACAATTTACATTAATAGAATTTATAATAAAATCATTGCAATCATGCTTTTTATTCAAAGATCTATCGTGAATCGCTTCATAAAGTACTTCATCACAATTTTCAGATTCACGAATTTCAAGCAAAACCTCATAAAGATAACCTAGTGCACTCAACTCACTAGCAATAGGTTCATCATAATTGGATCTCTTAAAGAGATTAGCAAGTGGATGAGGATCCATAAACTTTTAGCAAGCGAAGATGCAAGCAAAAAGAAGGTACATGGTAACACAAGATCAAACAGAAGAAGGGCGAATAAAACGACAAAGGTGAAGTGGGGGAGAGGAAAACGAGAGGCAAATGGCAAATAATGCAATGCGAGGGAGAAGAGTTTGTGATGGGTACTTGGTATGTCTTGACTTGTGCGTAGGTCTCCCCGGCAACCGCGCCAGAAATCGCACGTTGGCGGGAGATCAAATCTTGACTTGACTTGGTATAAATCTCCCTGGCAACGATGCCATAAATCATTCTTGCTACCTCTTGAGCATGTGTTGGTTTTCCCTTGAAGAGGAAAGGGTGATGCATCAAAGTAGTGTAAGTATTTTCCTCGGTTTTTGAGAACCAAGGTATCATTCCAGTAGGAGACTACACGCAAGTCCCTAGTACCTGCACAAACAATCAAGAACCTTGCAACCAACGCGATAAAGGGGTTGTCAATCCCTTCATGGCCACTTGCAAAAGTGAGATCTGATAAAGATAATAAGATAAACATTTTTGTTATTTTTGTTGTATAGATTAGAAAGTAAAGATTGCAAAATAAACAACGATAAAAATAGCTAGTTGATAGGAAAATAATATGATGGAAAATAGACCCGAGGGCCATAGGTTTCACTAGTGGCTTCTCTCCAGATAGCATATTCTACGGTGAGGGAAAAAATTACTGTCGAGCAATTGATAGAAAAGCGCATAGTTATGAGAATATCTAGGCATGATCATGAACATAGGCATCACGTCCGTGACAAGTAGACCGAAACGATTCTGCATCTACTACTATTACTCCACACATCAACCGCTATCCAGCATGCATATAGAGTATTAAGTTCATAAGAACAGAGTAACACATTAGGCAAGATAACATGATGTAGAGGGATAAACTCAAGCAATATGATATAAACCCCATCTTTTTATCCTCGATGGCAACAATACAATACGTGCCTTGCTGCCCCTGCTGTCACTGGGAAAGGACACCGCAAGATTGAACCCAAAGCTAAGCACTTCTCCCATTACAAGAAAGATCAATCTAGTAGGCCAAACCAAACTGATAATTCGAAGAGACTTGCAAAGATATTAAATCATGCATATAAGAATTCAGAGAAGAATCAAATATTGTTCATAGATAATCTTGATCATAAACCCACAATTCATCGGATCTCGACAAACACACCGCAAAAAGAATTACATCGAATAGATCTCCAAGAGAATCGAGGAGAACTTTGTATTGAGATCCAAAGAGAGAGAAGAAGCCATCTAGCTAATAACTATGGACCAGAGGGTCTGTGGTAAACTACTCACACATCATCAGAGAGGCTATGGTGTTGATGTAGAAGCCCTCCATGATCGATTCCCCCTCCGTCAGAGCGCCGGAAAAGGCCCCAAGATGGGATCTCACGGGTACAGAAGGTTGCGGCGGTGGAAACAGGGTTTCGTGGTGCTCCTGGATGTTTTCAGGGTGTATGAGTATATATAGGCGAAAGAAGTAGGTCGGTGGAGCCACGAGGGGCCCACGAGGGTGGGGGCGTGCCTACCCCCTGGGCGCGCCGTCCTACCTCGTGGCCGCCTCGTTGCTTCCTTGGCGTCCACTCCAAGTCTCCTAGATTGCGTTTGTTCCAAAAACGATCCGCAAAGGTCTCATTCCGTTTGGATTCCGTTTGATATTCCTTTTCTGCGAAACACTGATATAGGCAAAAAACAGCAATTTGCACTGGGCCTTCGGTTAATAGGTTAGTCCCAAAAATAATATAAAAGTGCATAATAAAGCCCATTAAACATCCAAAACAGATAATATAAGGGACAATTCCATTTCTCCCCCTAACTTGAGCCACCACCTGGCATTTGCCCCTAATTTTCTGGTATGCTCAAAAATACCCCTCTGCCGTCAAGTCACCTTACAGAAATGCCCTTCTATGCCATTACCATCCGGTCAAAGGGGTTTGACCGTCTGGTGAATAGTAACATGGTGAACAATAAAATTCGAAAAAATAGCACAAAAAATCAAAAAAATCTGAAATTTCGTGGGATCGAAGATACTCAAGGGAGCAAGGTGCGTGCAAATTTTCGCGCAGTTTGGACATTGCAGTAGCTCGTGTCAAAGGAAAAACTTTAAAATGTACATTGTGAACAGTAAATTAAAAATAGCAATAAAATTCAAAAAAAAATGAAATTTTTTGGCATCAAAGAGGCTGGGGTGCGCAAGGTGCGTGCAAATTTTTGTTGTGTTTCGACACTGTAGGAGCTCGTGGAGAAAAAACAAAATTTGCCGCAGAAAAAAACTTTGAAAAGATGCACTATTTTGTTTGTTTTCTAGAGCACCTCGCATGTCACTTGATCACAAAAATTTGCAAGCGCCTTGCGCACCCAAGCCTCTTTGATGCCAAAAAAAATCATATTTTTTAAAATTTTCTTGCTATTTTTTTAATTTACTATCACAGCGTATAGATTTATATTTTTTTTCCTTTGCCACGAGTTCCTGGAATGTCCAAACAGCGCAAAAATTTGCACGCACCTTGCGCCCATGAGTATCTTCGATCCCACAAAATTTCAGTTTTTTTTATTTTTGTTGCTATTTTTTCGAATTTACTGTTCACCATGTTACTATTCACCAGACGGTCAAAGCCCTTTGACCGGACGGCAAGGGCATTTCTATAAGGGGACTTGACGGAAAAGGGGTATTTTTGAGCATACCTGAAAATTAGGGGCAAATGCCAGGTTGTGGCTCAAATTAGGGGGAGAAATGGAATTGTCCCATAATATAATAGCATGGAACAATAAAAAATTATAGATACGTTGGAGACGTATCAATCATCAGTGGGGATAGAGTCCTCCACAACTCTAGTAGCTTCGTCTTGTACGCCGAGTCCTCCACATGGGTCTTCGTATAATGCGTCTCGGTCCAACCTATGTGGCGCAGGATGGAACCGACCCATGAATCCACACGTTGACCCACCACAACTAGAAATGATGTGCCCACCATACCCCACACGCAATCGGCCACTAAGAAAATAAGCTTATACAATAGTAAAATGTTATACATGAAAGTTAATTGCATGGTGCATCCAATAATATTTGTTCTGCATTGTGAATTTTTGTACTTTCTCCTAAAATATTAGTCATGGGAAAGAGAAACTAAGGGCATATCTCTCCTTGTCTCCACCGGACACCCCCTCTTTCTACACCACTTTCACGTACGCACACAAACGATCTCTCGGCCCTCTAAAAGTATGCATGCCCCTGACACATTCACGCGTGACAGGCACTATATTTCAAGCGAAAGCACTATATGGTCACCGGACTTCAGAATATGCTCATTACGGTCACCGTATACATTCTCGTGGTGATCATACGGTATCTAGCTCACGCGTCTTCGTATTTTGTTGATGACACTGACAGACATTGTATTTGATGCGTGCTCCGTATTTTGTTGACGACACTTATGGTAATTGTATTTGAAGCAAAAGCACGATATGGTCACCGGACTTCAGAATAAGCTCATCACGGTCACCATATACATTTTGTGGTGCTAACCAACCTGTGGTTGGATGGTTAGGAGGACAGTGGTTTCCCCAGACCACCAGGGTTAAAGTCCTGGTGCTCGCATTTATCCTGGATTAATTTCAGTATTTTTCGGCGATGTGCGTTCAGTGGGAGGGACGCTCCCCTCGACTACGAGGCACCTATGGTGACTTCGTAAAATCTCAAGATCATATGCTGGCTAACTCTCTGGAAGGTGCTCATAGGGGTAGGATCTGCGTGTGTGCTCTTATAGCGATGAGTGTTTCCGTGTATATATGAGCGCTTGCGTCTGTACCGTGTTAAAAAATACATGTCGTGATTATACGGTCACTGGCTCACCCGTACAACTCCATATTTTGTTGATGACATGATCATTGACCAGTCAAATAGTTCCACGTGGCGCAACTAGTGTGCACCATCAGCACGCGTAACCGTGGGGCCCACTTGTCAACGCGTATATAAAAGAAAGAAATGGTAGTTTGGGTCTGTACTGTGTTAATAAAATACATTTTATGGTGATCATACGGTCACTGTGTCACCATACAGCTTCGTAATTTGTTGATGACGCAATCAATTGACCAGTCAAACGGTCCACATTCAGCAGCGCACATTACCATAGGGCCCACCCGTCAGCGCGTATATGAAAGACAGAAACGGTAATAAATTAGTGGTCGGTGGGGATTCGAAGTCGTGAGACCTCTGGTTGGCAGCCCGCGCCCCTAACCGCACCGGACAAGGATCGCCTTGTGATGATATGCTGAGCCGGCCATTTTAATTACACGCACGCACGAGCCACTGTGGTGAATGCAAACTCATCACACATGCACAGAAACACGCTTGCAATCCCGCATGCATGCATGCAATACTCACACGTACCGATTTAGCTACACTTCAGTCGACTGAATCGACTTTTGTGTCAGTCGATTTTCAGGGGGTGGGGAGCTCTCCGGAGTTAAGGAAGAACCAGCCGCAGCGGGGAGGTGGGCTCGCCGGAGAGGTACCCCACTATCTATCTTAGGGTTCAGGGTGGAGGCGGTGGTCACCGGCGGTGCGGGCACGGTGGTGGGGCGGTGGCATGGGGATCGCCGGAGAAAAAGCTCGGCGCGGGGGGGGGGCTAGAGGGATTGTTGGGGCGGCAGCTGACCGGCTGTGGGGAGTGGTTTCGGGGCGGGAGGGGAGGCGAGGCGGCGCGGGAGCGCCGCCGGCCGTGGGTGGCGGGGGCCGGCGGTTTGGCTGGTGGTGGCTGGTGGCTCAGGGGGGTGGAGGTTGAAGATGAACTGCAGGCCCATGATTTCGTATCCAACGGCTGGAAAATCGACTGACCAGAGATGAAAAAGTCTGTCGACTAACGTGTAGCCTCACCCCGCACGTACACACGCACGCACGCAAAACTCGCACAAACACACGCACGCAACACTCGCACGAACACACGCACGCATGCAGGCGTGCAACACTGACACGTACACATGCACTCACGAACACACGCACGCATGCAGGCGTGCAACACTGACACGTACACATGCACGCATGAACACGTGCACGCACGCACACAAGCATGCAACACTGAAACATACACATGCACACACGCAACACTCGCATGCCTGCATGCACACAGCACACGACACAACACACACGCTCAACCTATACATGCATGCACCCTTTGTTAAGGACATGGATTGTTACGGGTATTAATCAATCTTATCTGTGATAAGCAGAACATTGATGTTTGCAGCGGTCCTTATGAATCACAACGTATCGAACGGGCTATCAGCGTACATATGAAAATTTTAAAATTCTCTTACATTATATAGTAGGCTTATCTACATGAAATAGATGACGTCAAACTCAATGAACAATGATCGGTTTATGAAATGCCCGCTTCTGACCACCCTGGCCCACCAAAATCTCCTCTGCAATGCGCTGCCCGCGTTGGGTCACTGACATGCAGGCCTGGTACCCAACGAGCCCACACGTCAGTGGAAGAACGGCGCGGTGTCGTACGTCAGAGTCGAGGGCGCCGCTTGCTGCATGCCCAGCTGAACATGCCTCCTTGCCGCATTCAATCGCCTCCATGAAACTCGTGTGGAAGCCGAGAAACCCACTCTGGACACACGTCCGTTCTTGAGCGAGCCGGCATTAAACACAACGCCGGTCGAGCTCCTCCCGTGTGTCGTCTATTTAATCTCCTATTTAAACGAGGCCACACACCGGCCAAGAATCGCACACCTCCGCCGCTCCCCTATATCTTATTCACCATTTTGTCCACTCTTACAATGACTTACGAAGAGTAGTTATCTGGCATCCAATTCGGCTGGGTGGCCTGCCGAGCCCGCCGGATACGAGCTATGCAGCTCACTAATCCACCTCCCTTCCCTCGCCCGACGGAGCCAGTTGCCGCTGAGGGAGTCCTGGACTAAGGGGTCCTCGGGCGTCCGGCCTGTTGGACATGGGCCAGACTAGTGGGCTGTGAAGATACAAGACCGAAGACTCTCGCCCGTGTCCGGATGGAACTCTCCTTGGCGTCCAAATATGAAGATTCCTTTCTCTGTAACCGACTTTGTACAACCCTATCCCCTCCGGTGTCTATATAAACCGGAGGGCTTAGTCCGAAGGCCACATATAGTCAGACAGGCTAGACTTCTAGGGTTTTAGCCATTATAATCTCATGGTAGATCAACTCTTATAATACTCATATTCATCAAGATCAATCAAGCAGGAAGTAGGGTATTACCTCCATAGAGAGGGCCCGAACCTGGGTAAACATTGTGTCCCCTGTCTCCTGTTACCATCGACCTTAGACGCACAGTTCGGGACCCCCTACCCGAGATTCGCCGGTTTTGACACCGACATTGGTGCTTTCATTGAGAGTTCCTCTGTGCCATCCTCAAAAGGTTTGATGGCCCCTTCAATCATCTACAACAATGCTGTCCAAGGAGAAGTCTTCCTTCCCGGACAGATCTTCGTGTTCGGCGGCTTCGCACTGCGGGCCAACTCGCTTGGCCATCTGGAGTAGATCTAAAGCTACGCCCCTGGCCATCAGGTCAGATTCGGGAGCATGAACTACGTCGCGGATATCCGCCGAGACTTGATCTTCGACGGATTCAAGACCACGGCAGCCGCTACCCGTCACCACGATGAACATGACTTCAATCTGTCATCGGACCATACCCAGGAAATAGCACATCTAACTGCTTTGGCCTTAGATCCGGAGCGGATCGCGCCATCCGAAGACGGGAAGCTCAACCTCGCAACGGATGCCGCAGTCCCAGCGGCGTCAGAGCCGCACATAGACCCAACCTCGAGTGGAATCTGTGTCACCGGAGCCTCGGACTCGTTTCTGGCTACAGGTTCCGAACCATGTGTAGCACATGTAACTGCTTTGGCCTTAGATCCAGAGCGGACCGCGCCATCCGAAGACAGGAAGCACAACCTCACAACGGATGCCGCAGTCCCAGCGGCGTGAGAGCCGCACACAGACGCAACCTCGAGAGGAATCTGTGTCACCGGAGCCTCTGACTCGTTTCTGGCTACAGGTTCCGAACCATGTGCGTCCACGTGCGTCGAGCTCGATCAGTCTTCGATCGTCGAATTCAGCTCCGCAGATATTTTTCGGCACTCGCCTTTGGGCGACGTGTTAAACTCGTTAAAAGCACTATCCTTAGCGGGGGGCTCGCAGCCGAATTATATCCCGTTCGAACTGGAGGCTGATGATGGAGAACTTCGCTTCCCACCCACCGCCCACTTAATAGCCACTGTCGAAGATTTAACCGACATGCTCGATTACGGCTCTAAAGACATCGACGGCATGGACGACGATGCCGATGAGGAGCAGGGCCAAAACCCGCCGTTTACCGGACGCTGGACGGCCACCTCCTCTTATGACGTGTACATGGTGGATACACCTAAAAGAACTAACGACGATGACAAAGAAGATACAATCGAGGATAAACCTCCTGAGACACAGCCAAAGCGCCGGCGTCAGCGGCGCCGCTCTAAGTCACGTCGTGGGAAAGACAGCAATACCGGCACAGGAGAAAACAATACTCCGGACGATGCCGAAGATAATGAAGACCCTGTGGAGATAACTTCCGAACAGGAGGAACGGGAAAACGGGCAAGTTAGCCCTGATGAACAGACCATACACGACAACTCGGAGGACAGTAATTATCTTCCACTCTCCGAGGATGAGGTGAGCCTCGGCAACGAGGATTTCATCATGCCTGAGGAACCTCTCGAGCATGAGCGCTTTAAGCGCCGGCTAATAGCCACTGCAAGGAGCCTGAAAAAGAAGCAGCGGCAGCTTCAAATTGACCAAGATCTTCTCAACGATAGATGGACTGATGTCCTAGCAGCCGAAGAATACGGCCTCAAGCGCACAGCCAAAAGCTACCCGAAGCGCAAATTTCTACCTCAGTTTGATGATGAGGCGCCGGAGCCCGTACCATCATCATGCAATGCGGCTGACCGACCACCACGCGGTCGGGATAAAGCGGCAACTCAAGCCAAACACCAGCCCACCCCGCCTCATCGTAAAGGCAAAGATAAGACAGCTTGCAGTTATACATATGACCTTCGGCAGGAACTGGACAATAGAGCAGGACATACCAGATCGATCTACGCATCGCGAGGACGCGCCCCGACACATCACGACGGCTATCTATTCGGACGTGACAAGCCTAGTCACGCCCGGGCCGAAAACCGCAGACGAACTCCATCGGAGCTACGTCGCGATGTGGCCCAATATAGAGGTGCCGCACACCATCTTTGCTTCACTGACGAAGTAATGGAGCATGAATTCCCAGAAGGGTTTAAACCCGTGAATATTGAATCATATGATGGAACAACTGATCCCGCGGTGTGGGTCGAGGACTTTCTTCTCCATATCCATATGGCCCACGGAGATGACCTCAACGCCATCAAATACCTCCCGTTAAAACTCAAAGGGCCAGCTAGGCACTGGTTAAACAGTCTCTTGAAAACTCTATTGGCAGCTGGGAGGATTTGGAAGATGCCTTCCGCGACAACTTCCAAGGTACATATGTCCGGCCACCAGATGCCGATGACTTAAGCCACATAGTTCAACAGCTCGGAGAGTCAGGCAGGAAATTCTGGACTAGGTTCCTAACTAAAAAGAACCAGATCGTCGACTGTCCGGATGCCGAAGCCCTAGCGGCCTTTAAACACAGCATCCGCGACGAATGGCTCGCCCGCCACCTCGGCCAAGAAAAGCCGAAGTCCATGCCAGCCCTCACGACACTCATGACCCGCTTTTGTGTGGGTGAGGATAGTTGGCTGGCCCATAGCAAAAGCACGGCAAGCGAAGCGGGCACCTCCAAGGTCAAAAACAGCAACGGCAAGCTCCGACGCAACATGCACGAACGTCGAAGCAATGGTGATAACACGGATGACACCACAGTCAACGCCGGATTCAGTGGCTCCAAGTCCGGTCAGTGGAAGAAGCCATATAAAAGAAACAACCTGGGACCATCCAGCTTGGACCGCATACTCGACCGTCCGTGCCAGATCCATGGCACCCCAGACAAACCAGCAAATCATACCAACAGAGATTGTTGGGTCTTTAAACAGGTCGGCAAGTTAAATGCCGAGAACAAGGAGAAGGGATCACAAAGTAAGGATGATGACGAGGAGCCCCGGCCACCGAACACAGGGGGACAGAAGAAGTTTCCCCCTCAGGTCAAAACGGTGAACATGATATACGCTACCCACATCCCCAAGAGGGAGTGCAAGCGCGCGCTCAGGGACGTATATGCGATAGAGCCAGCCGCCCCAAAATTTAATCCATGGTCGTCATGCCCGATCACCTTCGATCGTCGGGATCATCCGACCTGTATCCGTCATGGCGGTTCAGCCACACCGGTCCTTGACCCAATAATTGATGGGTTCCACCTGACGCGAGTCCTCATGGACGGTGGCAGCAGCCTCAACCTGCTCTATCAGGATACAGTGCACAAACTGGGCATTAATCCATCACGGATCAAGCCCACAAAGACTACCTTTAAAGGAGTCATACCAGGTGTAGAGGCCCGCTGTACGGGCTCAATCACACTAGAGGTTGTCTTCGGATCTCCGGACAACTTCCGAAGCGAAGATTTAATCTTCGATATCGTCCCCTTTCGCAGTGGCTATCACGCACTGCTTGGACGAACCGCATTTGCTCGATTCAACGTGGTGCCACACTATGCTTATCTCAAGCTCAAGATGCCCGGACCATGCGGCATCATAACAGTTAATGGAAAAACAGAACGCTCCCTCCGCACCGGGGAGCACACCGCTGCCTTAGCAGCAGAAGTACAGAGCGACCTCTCCAATCAGAACCTTAATTCGGCGGCCGAGCTCCCGGACATTGTCAAGAGAGTCCGGACTATTCTGCAGCAGGACATCTCGGCTCATCAAGGGCTCGACTAGCAATTTAGCCTCCGTCCCAGTCCCGATCAAGTGGCGGCATTCGTACCGCGCGTACATAACTACGCACCCAAAATACCATGGGCATAGACAGAGGCATAACTAGCTTGTGATCCACAATACGGCTCGACCGCCCCCGGACACACATACTTTCACTATTTCCTTTTTTCTACTTTTCAGGTTTCTTTTCCATAGGCCTTCCTTGATGGCCTGATCACAGGTCCTTTCGAAGGATAAATACACCAAGACGGCAGTAAGCATGGACATATAGGGGAATTTTTAGGTGGTCTCTTTAACGTTCACTCCACCTATTTGTAGGACCCACACGCAGCTCTCCCTTGGTTGTGGCATGTTAAATAGCATGTTGCTTATTGCACCGCTTATACAAATGCGCTTTGACGTATTAATCAAATTATAATGGAAACAATTTGCGGCCCAAATTCTGCGGCTCTAGCTTACTACCCTTCCTTCTTTCTTCTTTTCCTTTTTGATAACTTTATCAAATAGCACCTGTACACTTTCGTACGTTTCAATTTGCCAGGGGCTTCATAGCGCCCCGCAATACGGCAACAAAGTCCGAACACTTTTTATAGTATAGTTCGGCACCCCGAATTTAGCACTATATGCATTGGCTCTGAATCATGTCTTTGGTCAATAGTTGGGTTGCCCGGCTCCTGTGCTTGCTACCTTACGTTCCATTATATCAGCTAGGGTAGTAAAGGGAGAACTACTGCGATTGTGCCCTGGTTTAGCCGGATGAGCACCTCACTAGAGAAAGCCAAAAACTGACTGTCATGATGCGGCGAGAGCCGGTCAGCTCTTCGGAGGTCTCAAATCTTTAGAGATTTTCTCCGCATTACGCGAGGGATCGGTACTTACCCGATCAGGTGTTCAAATGCATCCTAGTTCGGATACTAGGGGTTGCGCCTATATTTTTATTGTCAAACTCCTATGGCTAAGTGAGGGTGCTAAAGCCGCATAGTCTGATTGCCTGGTTCGTCGCGCTAAACACCTCCTTCAAGGACCAAACAATTGGGTCAAGAGTGTTTAGATTACATCCCGAACACCCCCCGTACTACCTACATGGGGGCAGAAGCCGACGACTGGCCAAATCTTAGATTTCACACAACACGGCCGCACAGGAGGTGAATTTTTTTAAACAAACATCATATTACATAACGACTTTGTTTCATCATACAAGGCAGAGACAACATGAATGTATTCATTAAAAAATAATGTCTTGCGCACATTGCGTCGCCACAATACGAGACTCCTCCAGGACGTCTTCAAAATACCGCTCGGGCATGCGGTGCTCCTTGCCCTCAGTGGCTCCCTCGGTCACAAGCTTGACGGCGTCCATCTTCGCCACCACACCTTGACGCGGGCGAAGGCCATGCACGCGCCCTCGATGCAGACCGACCGCTTGACGACGTCCAGCCGAGGGCAGGCATTCACTAGCCGCTTCACGAGCCCGAAGTAGCTGCTCGGTATAGCTTCGGCAGGCTACAACCGGATTATTAAATCCTTCATGGCCAGTTCGGCCACCCTATGCAGCTCGACCAGCTGTTTTAGCTGATCACTAAAGGGCACCGGATGTTCTGGCGCAAGGTATTGCGACCAGAACAACTTCTCCGTTGAGTCCCCTTCTCCGGCTCGGAAGAATTCCGCGGCATCAGAAACACTGTGCGGCAGATCTGCAAACGCCCCTGGGGAACTCCAAATCCGGGTTAGTAAGAAATACTTCTTCTTCACATACTTGCTTTGCATACTAAACGCCTTACCTGCCGTGATTTTCTAGGTCTCCTGGATCTCCTGGAGGGCGCCCTGGGCTTCAACCCGGGCCTCTTTCGTGCTTTGGCGAGCCTTGGCGAGTTCGGTCTCTTGAGCCGAAACATCGCGCTCCAAGGCATCGCATTTTTTCACGGCATCCTGGAGCTCCTGCTGGACCTCATTAAGCCTGGCCTTGTGCTTCTTACGAGTAGCTTATTCCTTGGCAGCTTTCTCCTTGGCTTCAGCCAGGGCGTTTTTAAGGACCTCGACCTCGGGCGTCGCTCCTACAAACATTATGGCACTATGGTCAATACACATCATTTTCTGAATATACAACAAGTCGCAACATACCTTGCTTGTCCTCCAGCTGCCTTTTTACACGGCCGAGCTCTTCTTCGGCCAGCTCCGGACTCTGCTTTAGCCCGGAGACCTCAGCAGCATGAGAGGTCACGGCCAGCAACGACGCCTGCTTATTCACATAAGACATATTTAGTTAGTTCCCTGCGAAAATTACTTGATCCTCTGTCCGGTTTTTCTTTCCGAACACCGGACGGTGTCTCAGGGGCTACTGTCTATACTAGGACTTTTTCTTTTGTGTCGCTTACCTCAAAGCCTGTTAGCAGGCTTCCGCAGGCTTTGGTCAGTCCGCTATTGACAGACTGAACCCTCTAAATCACCGTACCCATAAGGATACGGTGTTCCTCCACAATGGAAGCGCCTCATAGCGCTTCCAGCAGATTATCCGGTGCCTCTGGTTGGACAGAGGACACCTGTGGGATAGGCACACCTCCTTCTATCTAAGGAGGTTGCATGCCGGATTCCGGAGCCGTATATGTCTCCGGAACCGTATCCGGTTGGGGGTCGAACTGAACATGGCCCCCATCGCCAGTCTCCATGGGGATCTGCTCCCCCATGTGTCCGGCGGCCGAGGTTTCGCCCTCTGCCGCCACCCTGACGGCCTCCTGAGACTCTCCCTGGCCTGGGAAGGTCCTTCGGGACAGCACCTCAGCGTCGCCCCTGGCCGTGGGAGAGTAAGCGGCCGGCGGTGACTCGATGGCCATCGCCTTTGAATCCAACGAACCTCTTGATGAGGATCGCTGGGAGCTGTCGTGGGCCGGACTGCAATAGCATGATTAACCATATTAATACCATGAAGAGGAGAGGCCGGATACATGGACGTGTATGGGTTTTTAATACTTACGATGCGTCCAGGGGCTTGCTTCGGGGGCGTCGCTCTGCGCTGCTGTCGACATCCCACGCGGAGGTATCCGCGAGGGGGCCCTTCCCCCTCTTGGGCGCCTCCGCCTCCAGATTTGTGGAGGCCGCCCTCTTCTTCCTTCCCCCATCAGGGGGAGATTTGCTTTCTTCCTCCTCCCCGTCGTCGTCTTCGGCGGCAGAGGAGTGAGTCTTGTCTTCGGACGACACGTCCGAAACTCCTTTGCGGCGAGGGCCACTTCTGGCCCCTTGGCCTTCTTCTCCGGTGCCTTGTAGGGCACCAGAACCAGCATCTTCGCCAGGAGGGGGATGACTGGTGCCTCGGGCAGCGGAGCCGGACACCGAATCCGCTCCGCTTTCTCTATCCATACCTGAAAAAAAATGGTGAAGTTTTAGATACCTTCCTTGAACAAGCAAGTAGATGATACACCTTGATGCGAAGGACTTACCGCACTGGCAGGATGGGCAAGATCGTGCCCGCGGTCCGAGTCTATGTCCGGCAGCGTCTCATTGCCCTTAAAGAGCAACTTCCAGACATCTTTGTGAGTGGTTCCGAAGAGCCTTTACAAGGTTTGGTGCTTATCCGAATCGAATTCCCATAAATGGCAGGCTCGGCTCTGGCACGGAAGGATCCGACGAACTAGCATCACCTGGATCACGTTGATGAGCTTGATGTTTTTATCCACCATGCTTTGGATGCGCGTTTGCAGTGCTATCAGTTCGTCTGATGAAGACCAATTTGGTCCCTTCTCTATCCAGGAGGTGAGCCGCATTGGAGCTCCGGACTTGAATTCAGGGGCCGCGGCCCAAGTGGCGTCGCGAGGCTCTGTGATATAGAACCACAGTTTCTGCCACTCCTTGTCGGTCTCCACAAACGTGCCTTTGGGCCATGTGACATTGGGCATCTTACTCACCATGGCACCCCCGCACTCCGCATGTTGGCTATCCACCACCTTCGGCTTCACGTTGAAGATCTTGAGCCATAGTCCGAAGTGGGGAGGAATGCGCAGGAAAGCCTCGCACACGACAATAAATGCCGAGATGTTGAGGAAGGAGTTGGGGCTAGATCATGGAAATCTAGCCCGTAATAGAACATAAGTCCGCGGACGAAAGGGTCGAGAGGAAACCCTAGCCCGTAGACGAAATGGGGGATGAACACCACCCTCTCATTGGGCTTCGGGGTGGGGACAACTTGCCCCTTGGCCGGAAGCCGGTGGGTGATTTCTTTCGCCAGATACCCGGCCTCCCGAAGCTCGGTGATGTCCTTCTCCTTGACGGAGGATGCCATCCACTTGCCTTGCCCTCCAGATCCAGACATGGTTGAGTGCTTTCTTGAGGCGGAAAAGATGAGAATTTGGGCGCTGGAGCTCAAGAATGGAAGGGCGGAGGAAGAGAGAAGGCGTGGGTGAAAGAAGGGAATCCTTATCCCCTTATAAAGGCAGTGAATATCAAGCGCCTCCCCACTCGCCTTAAAACTCTGCTGTTCCCAAGGGCTATGTAAACGGCACGGTTGGATTACCCACGCCTGTATTGATGAGTATCCCGCACTAAGGGGACACAATCTCTGCTTTGACAAGACGTGCCAATGAAAACCGCATCTCGAAACGCGGAACGGCAGATGAAAACGGTTCGAAATAATGACCCGGCAGACATGATGTCACCTTACAAAAAAGTTGTCAGCAGATTGGACTCGTGAAACATTATACTCTCTGCGGTTGTGTGTGTGGTACTTGTGTTGCAGATGCGGACACGTTCGTTGCATCTGAAGACGATCTTGGAGTATTCGGAAAGGGGAACCCGCCTTGCAATGCTGAAGACAATCTGCAGGCCGGACACCTCGTCATTGAAGCCTGGTTCAGGGGCTACTGAGGGAGTCCTGGACTAAGGGGTCCTCGGGCGTCCGGCCTGTTGGACATGGGCCGGACTAGTGGGCTATGAAGATACAAGACCGAAGACTCTCTCCCGTGTCCGGATGGAACTCTCCTTGGCGTGGAAGGCAAGCTTGGCGTCCAAATATGAAGATTCCTTTCTCTGTAACCGACTTTGTGCAACCCTAGTCCCCTCCGGTGTCTATATAAACCGGAGGGCTTAGTCCGAAGGCCAGATATAGTCAGACAGGCTAGACTCCTAGGGTTTTAGCCATTATGATCTCATGGTAGATCAACTCTTGTAATACTCATATTCATCAAGATCAATCAAGTAGGAAGTAGGGTATTACCTCCATAGAGAGGGCCCGAACCTGGGTAAACATTGTGTCCCCTGTCTCCTATTACCATCGACCTTAGACGCACAGTTCGGGACCCCCTACCCGAGATCCGCCGGTTTTGACACCGACAGCCGCCCCAAGCCAGCGCGTGGTTCAACAACTCACCTCTCCAGGCCAGCTCGACAAGGAGCGGCAAGCTGCTTCATGCCGACACGGCGGGGAGCACGGGCGTCGTCGTTGTCGTCCATGCCGCCGCCTCGTACCGCGCCTCCCGTGTCTGTGACCGCGTCTCCCGCTTCTGTGGCCGAGACTCCCATGCCTGCGGCCGCGCCATACAAGCAGAGAAAGAAGCCGGGTGCGCGGACAGCAACGAGTCGGTGGGCAACGCCTCCACGTCCGCCGCCATTATCGAGGAGAAGTAGAACACGGGAGGCTGCCGCCGCTTGGGTCCCATGAAGGCCACCGCCGAGGCGACGCCGGCGTACACAGTAGGTGTCTTGCCAAATCCTTTTGTTGCAAGGACCTTCGTCGACCCCGCATGGGCTCCACGGAAGTGGAGAAGCCCCCTTCCACCTCCATCTTGGGCATCAGCCCACAATGTCAGTTGAGCAGTGGGGAAGCGAGCCGTCCTTTGCGCTGAAGCATATACCTCCGGGGCTCCCGGCAGTCTGGTGATCGTGCTGCCGGACATGAGGAAGACAAACCAATCAGCGGGTGACCATTTAGGCTAGGTATTATTATACATGTGTTGTTCAGGACTAGCACCGCTTAGTTGATTTGAATGTAATGAAATCCATCATGTTTGTATGAAAATCCGATATTTTATATGAATTCCGTCATTGTTTATATGAAATATCGCCGTGTTTGCATGAATTTTGTCCGGTTGGTTGAGTTGCTGTCAGAATGTGTGCTGCTACGGTTGGATGGTGTAATTTGCGGGTCGCCGGTCGGTCTGCGGCCGGCTCGAGCGGTGTGGTGGGACAAAAAAGCACACCTCGTGCGAGCTCGTCTCTAACGCGCGCGCTGGAGGATGCATGAGCACCCGAGGTCTTCCTCACTCATCGGTGGCAAAGGCACGGGTGGACAAAAGGGTCGCTAATATTTTGGCTACCCCGGGCAAGATCCAAATAGCCCCTCCCAGCCCCACCCCTCCCAGGACATTCAAATCCCTCGTTCGCCGTGAAATTTTGCCATGTGTTGTTTTCGTGGACTAGCAAGATGCCCGTGCATTGCACGGAACATCAATATGCATTTTTTACAAAACACCTATTGTGATTGACCCACGCAGGAGTAATCTCATGTGTAAAAACTAATGATATCTCGAGAATTTTATCAGAAAAATGGTATCTCGAGAATTTCATTGAAAAAATGATATCTCGATAAAGATGAGAGATAACGTGAGGAGGAGTGGGGCATGGTGGTGACTGGTGGTCGGACTGGATGGAGGCATGGGGGTGGACGGCACCGGCAGCGGCCACCATGCCAGATTGTTCCAGAGACTTCCTTTTTTAATTGCTCAGCAATGAGGTTGTGGGAGATAAGGATGAACGAGGCAAGGCCTTATCTCTAAATGTGGAGAGAGGTGCGGGTATCTTTTGTAAAATTGTCATAGTTTGCTTTCTATCCATCATCACCAACTCGTTTTTTATAAGAGTAGAGATATTTTGGTGTGTGAAAACAAATTTAAATATGAACGAATAATCGGTGTCCACGGTCTTCTGCCGGGAGCCCGGGACACAGTTGGATGGCCTCATAGTAGTAGTAGTGTAGAGTACTACTAGTACTACTAGATAGTGAGTGTTTACTACTGTATCCACGTACTAATTGCAACACATGCATGTGTTAGCAGTATAATGACCACGTATGGATTTGATGGCAAGATTTGTGTAAGTTGAATGTCATATTATTGCTCTAACATGTGGTCAAAGTTAGGCTCCAAAACGCATTTTATACCCTATATGGATTGAGGGAGTACATGCATTGCCGAGGTTTCTCTTAATCCTGGCGTGCAACATTTATATTGAAGCTTGAAATGTGAACATGTGAATGGGAGGGACTACTACAACCCTTCCAAAATAACTGTAGTACAAATGGTATCGTACTCCCTCCGTTCACCATCTCACATGCTCAGTACTTTTGCAAACTATGGAAGTAACAAACTTATTCCACCACTCAGCATCTATTATGTATGCATTGTGGATTTAATTGAGTCATATAGATCGGAAAGTAGGCACTTAGGGCATCCACAATGTATGCTTCTTGTTTCCTCTAAGCCCTCTCTCCTCTTAGAGGCGGGCCTCTATACATTGCATGAACTGGCTCTAACAAAAAATTGGCTAGCATCGCGTCTAACCTTAGAGGCTGCCTCTAACAATGTAACAATCCATCTGGTCCCAATTGTCAGCATTAGGAAGCATAAGAAAGTAGGAGTACAAGAGAAATAGTACTAATTGGACAAATGTGTTGCTAATCAATACTTCTTAAATTTCTGCTAGGGCCCACCTTAGAGGCTAGTTAGAGTCTCTATACATTGTGCTTCTTTCATTTGATAGGCTGGTCATAGTGGGGAGTAACTTATACTGGTGTCATGCATATGACACTAGTCTAAGTTACTACCTTCATAGTGCAAACTAACATAGTAGTAGTGTCATATGTGGCTTCATTTAATAGCTTACAGACTCATCTTGTTTTGGGAAGCGCTATGTTACAGTAACATATTATGTTACCACTTCTCATTAACTACAATGCCACATAAGCAAAAGTTTCTCGAAGTGCGCTACGTTACCATCTAAGTTACTCCCACTATGACTATCCTAAGAGGCAAACCATGTGGGGCCTACCTTAGAGGCGAGGCTCTATACACTAGAGATGCTATGTACTTGTTACTTTTGATGTGTCCCGTCAACTCGCAGAATGAGGAGAAACTTGCTTAGTACGCCGTCTCCCCCACCCACGGGCGCGGTGGCTTGTAGAGTCGCAGGATGAGGAGAAGCTTGCTTACTACGCCTACGCGCCCATGCACGCGGTGGCTCACATGACGAGGAGAAATTTTTACTACTCCCTCCGTTTACTCGTCGTCCCTACCTTGGTTAGAAAGATTATCATATTGATTGAAATATATGTCTTTTAGTAGTAGGAGTAGTACATTGGTACATAGGAGTAGTACTACAGCAATTTCCTTGGAGTTCGTGGTGCAGCAAGCTACCCTAGGCTATGTTACTACTCCCTCCTTTCCGGTTTATGGCTCAATTTCAAAATCTCTCCAACCAAGGTAGACGGTGAGTGGTGGAATTAATTTCCTAGTTTGCACAAGTAATTAGTACGCTTGTTTTTCTCAAGAAGTTATGTTTACCGATGCACTAATTACAACGAATGCATGCATGACCACTAAATTTCCATGAACTTCTACATGCATTGGTGAGTTTCCTCTTGATACTGCTTGCATCGGGTGATTTAATGCACCTTGAAATCCAAACATGTGATGGTACTACTAGTAGAATTGAGACTTATAAAACGGAAAAACAAATTTATTAGATGAGCCCTATAAACCGGAAAGGAGGGAGTAGTAAGTAGTACTACCTCCATAGTGGGTACGTACACTGTAAAATCAGATTTTCCCAAAACTAAGTCGCTCAACCTTTATCTGCTTGTTTCCCTTCCTGCCTCGTTGCCTTGAACAGACTATGCCAAACTCCCCTGCTTGCCGCCCGGGAAAAGTCCAGCCCTCGCCTTTTTTAGTCCGAGTTTGTATCGACGGATCGCGCGAAGAAGCAAAAACCAAGCCGTGTCTTTTACTCCTCCGTTGTACTAAAGGAGTGGAGACGCTCGCTTTCATGAATTATGTACTTCCTCTCACTGACATGTGGGACATATAACAATCGGGTCGACGTGTCATGCACCAAATAACAGTGTAGAACAGCAGGGGGACGCACCCCAGCGTAGCGCCCCAATAGTAGTAATGAGCAATGAGACGTCCAATAGTAGTAATGAGCAATGAGACGTCAAATCACGATGTTGGTCCTTCCCAGATGGACGAAGCAACCATTATTTCACACTTCGCTGAATCCACTTCGCCATCATCTCCTTCAAGAAAACCACGTAGCTATTGCTTCTACCATTGTTCTGCCTCAAGAGGGATGCGCATCGCCTTGGTACATCATGACACGTGGGACCGCATGACACGCCATGCTCCCCCGCCCACCGCTCGGTAAAATCACCTCATTTTTACTACTTCCTCCATCTCGGTTTACAGGGCATCACGTCGTTGTAGGTTGAGAATTTAACTAGCTATATATGTGATGAACAATATATGTTCAGAAACTACATCTGCTTAAGAATCCAATGATATAATTTTTGTGACATAGTAACTCATATTTAGTTAGTCAAATAGATTACCTAGAACTATGTGCACGCCCTATGAACCAAGACGAAGGGAGTAGTATCTTTTTAGATCAATATAGTCAGGATTCACCAAGGAGCAAAACCAAGTGGTAGGCTGCTCCTGTCGTGTTGGCGTAGCAAATCAAGCAGGGTCAGTCCGCACACGAAATGGCGATACACTTAACAGGACCCCTTTGGCCGACATGTGGCTCATCCACCATCTTGTCCACGTGCGATGCACCAAATTACAGTTCGGAGCAGCGGTTGGACTTGGAGGCACCCCGGTCGTAGCGCCGCAGTAGTAGTAAATGAGCGATGAGGGGTCAAATCACGAAGCCCCACCTTTCCCGCATTAAGCTGGATGGACGAAGCAACCATCATTTCACTCTAGGGCGCAAGAGCATAAAGAAAAGAGAAAACAAATGATGCGTGTTGCAGCTACCTAGGGCACCCTAGGGTAGGAGCCTCCACTACAAATCCTTTTTTTAAAGCGCCTCCACTACAAATCCGTTTCTCCCTCGTCCTCTTCAAGAAAATCGATGATGCGTGCAGCGGTACAGTTTGTAGGAGTACTACGGCATGCAGGGCCACGGCGTAGTAAACGGGAGAGGGATTGAGTTTGAGTCGACGCCTTAATATGTGTGGGCCGCTTGGTTTTATGGGACCGAGGCAACATTTTGGGTTCGGGGACCAGTGGAGATATACGTACAAAAAATTGTGGATGTAGGTTCGACCGAAAGGCAATGATGCATGGGCCCCGCATTTTGATATACCCATGGCCGCGTGAAATTTGCTACTCAAAATAATGCATAAAACTTCCTCCAAAAACATCTATAACTAATGGGAAGTGAATATATGCTTAAAATGAAAATGTAATACAAAGAGAAAAAATGAATTGTAGTTAAAAGAATGACATTTCTAACAAAAATGTGAATGTGAACTACATATGTGTGCACGTGACCAACACATACATTGTCAATACAAAATCTAATGCAACAAATAACTTATGAGTAACATGCACGAATTGATGATGTGGTGCTTGCATGCATAGAGTACAAAAACAATGTGATTTATGACTTGCATGCATGACGTGTTCTTGTGCCATAGTTGCATGTCCAGGAAAAAATATACTAGTGGGTTGTACTAGCTATTTAGGAATAGAAGATGTATACATGGAAGTTGTAGGGAAAGAGATGACATGTATCTCAATTCCTATGAGTAGGGACAGGAAAAGAGATGTCATTTGGTTCACATCATAGGAACTTTTCTATTGAATCTAGATATGACATGTATCTCAATTCCTATGAGGAGGGATTAGAAAAGAGATGTCATTTGGTTCACATCATAGGAACTTTTCTATTGAATATACACTAATGAAAGGATCTAGATGACGACTAGAGGGGGGGGTGAATAGGCGTTTTAAAACTGTTACGGATTTGGCTTTATCCTAATGCGGAATTAAACTAAACGGATACCTTTCAAGCACAAATCCTAAATATGCTAGGCTCAACTAAGTGCACCAACAACCTATGCTAAACAAGATAGGCACTTAAGGAAACTAGCAAGCACAAACTATATCACAAGATATGGAAATGTAGGAACAACTAAGCAATTCAACTCGCACAAGATATATCAATATGAGCAAGTATGAATTGCGGTAAGTAAAGGGTGTGGGTAAGAGATAACCACAAGTGAGTCGGAGACGCGGATTTATCCCGAAGTTCACACTCGTGAGAGTGCTAATCTCCGTTAGAGCGGTGCCGAAGCCAAAGCTCCGGGGCGTCACCAAGTGACTCACCGTATTCTCCTTTTCGAGTCACCCCCAACGGATGAGCCTCGATTCACTCGGGGTTGGTCTTGAAGGCGACCACCACACCTTTACAAACTTCTCCTGAGCACACCACAAACAAGGAAGCTTCCGGAGGAACTTGACCACCTAGTCCACTTCAACACCCTTCCCCGGAGCACACCACAAGAGGAAGCTTCCGGGGGAACCTTGGCCACATAGGCCTCTTTCACAATCTTCTCAATGTATCACCAAACCGTCTAGGAGGCGGAGGCCTCCAAGAGTAATAAACTCATGGGCTCACACTCGAACAAATCGATGCAGGGAGCTCAAACCAATGCAACAAATGCAATGCAAGGTCAAGCAACAAATGCTCAACTCACTCTCTCAATCTCATAAGATGCACTCTTGAAAGTAGGAGATTGAAGAGAGGGGATGCTTTGGATATGATCAACAAATGGCTCACTAATCCATCCACAAATCCCCCTTCACATAGAGGGGAGATAGGGGTTTGGGAGAGGTGGAGAGAGGCTCAAAATGGTGTTTAGAATGTGTGTCAACCAACCCCCAACCGGTGGGAGGAAAGGGCCCTTAAATAGCCAAACTCCGAAACTAGCCGTTGGGGCTCCAACGGGCATTTCCTGGGCACCCCGTGCGCACGGGGGTCAAAGACCCCGTGCATACGGGGTCCCCAGGACAGCCAGCAGCAGCCCACTAAAACATCGATAACTTGGGCATACGGACTCCGAATTCGATGATCTTGGGCTCGTTTTGAAGCTATGGAAAAGCCCAAGGTCCTCACATAGAGAACCACCCAAGATCAATAAGAAAGAATGATGCAAGTAATGCAAAGTTTTGAGCTCTCTACATGCGACGTGATCAAGCTACTTGCCCGAGAGTCCCTCTTGATAGTACGGCTATCAAACCTATAATCCGGTCTCCCACCAAGCACTATGAGACCGGCAAAACTAGGAAAACCTAGCTAAGGTATACCTTTGCCTTGCACATTCAACTTGAGCTTGATGATGACTTTAATGCTTGCCTCAAGTTGGAATCCCTTTCTTGTCCACGACCACTTGGTGAAGATACTCGAATTGCTTCCTCATGATGCAATGAGGGAAGCCTTATCTCAAGCCCATCTTCACATGCACATTATCATGATTTGGACCGCAAGCTTCAAAGCATATAACCTCCGGCTTCTCATCTTGCACCTGGACTCCCCGAACTCGATGACCATCACCACTTGATGTCATCTCATCTTGCACTTGGACTCCTCGAATCCGATGACCATCACCACTTGATGTCATCCACACATAGGCTACACGAGATCTTTCCTTTTGATGCAAGCCTATGAGAAACACCTAACCCACATAGACATAACAAACATATAGCATGGGTTAGGTAACATAGCACAATTCACAATTACTTACCATACCACTAGATCACTTGATCTCACGTGGTACATTGTTTGTGCTTTGTGAGTTGACCACTTAGATATACTCTTCGAGCTTCATCTTGGTCAACCAACATCTTTACTTCAAGCTCCATCTTGGTTTCTTGAAAGCCACAATGAACTCTTCATTTCACTTCATTGCTTCAAGACAATATCACCAAAGACTCTTTCATGACCATATCAAGTTCCACTATGAATATCATCTTGGTCACCACTTTCCCTTCTAAAAACTCCATCCCAAACTCTTGAGAGGCATAATGAATTCGTCACTCTAGTTGCTGGCTTCAAGACTTGATCAACATGATCTTGTCTTGAGAGGCATAATGAATTCTTCACTCTAGTTGCTTGCTTCAAGGCTTGATCAACCGAAACCCAACACATGAGCTCACCATGATCTTGTCTTGAAACCATAACTCGAATTCTTCTCTTTGATTATTCTCTCAAGCCTTGATCCTCAGAAGACCAACTTGAAACCTCGCTGGATATGGAATCTCGAGAGCCAACACCTAGGTCCCGTGAGCACGGGGTATCCAGAGAGTTGACACTCGACCTCGTGCGCACGGTATAAGCCCGTGTGCATGGGGTATCCAGAGAGGGATACCATGAGGACTTCTTCGGATGCTTTGATGGCAATCTTCACATAACAACCCAAAGAACTTCAAGCATCACTATGGAACATATCTTCATATAAGATCCAATGCACTTGATGCTCCATAGGAATTGTCATTTAATACCAAAGCTTAGAGCAAATATAACTTCATCTATACGGACTTCATCCTTGATTCCATCCAATATCATTGAGGCATTATCTTCATATATATGGACTTCATCCTTGATTCCATCCAATATCCTTGAGGCACCATCTATGGACAAAACCTTCAAATATATCTCACTGAAAACATTAGTCCATAGAGATTGTCATTCAATTACCAAAACCACACTTAGGGGCTACATGCCCTTTCAACTAATGTTTGTTTTCATTTGAAATTGTGGGAGTATAAGAATCCATTCATATGAACCAAGTGGCTCTAAAGCTATAAAAATGATATCATGTTTATTTTCCTTTGAAATGTGGAGTATATGAATCTATTCCTATGAACCAATTGGCTCTAAAGGAAAAAATCCTATAAAAACCATATCATATAGAGTTCCTATGATATTCCTCCACACCAAAGGATGGTTGAAATTGCTGCAGGTGATACGACGGTCTTTCTTTGTACACTCCTCCCCCATCTTTATAGTTACCTCTCAAAGATGAATGAAATGATATATACTGGGTATTCTATATGTGCATTTTAGTACACGAAAACTGGTAAAAGTTTGCGAGGTTCGAATTTTCAATAAAGCTATATGCATTGCATTTTGGAACGGAGGGAGGAGCATACGACAGTTGCTAACACTCACGTGGAAGATTTGTGTGCTGGAGGAGTGGCTGTTCTATTAAATGACATGGAAAAACTAACACTGTCGGATGCCGATCTAACGGTTCTTACGGCGTTCGTCAGGAAACAGCTTGTGGCGAACATTTGTCAGATATGATTTACGGACACATGCATTGCATTGATATGTGCCCCCTCTCTCTCACGCACACATGCACCCTCACGAGTCATGACTCTCCCGAGTCCTCTCGCACCCACCGTCTATCTGTAGGTAGACGTCACACACATATGTGCTCTTCATACCCTACCCTCAGAACTTCTAAAAAATAAAAGACGTCGCGCACCTTTTATTTTAACTAACACGTCACACACTTATACTATTACTCTTGTGGCGAACGTTCTTTGGGCATAGTATATTGTACTCTCACGAAGGGAAGCGGTGCACGCACACACTAGTTCTCCCACACCCACTTGTGGGTACACATAAGAGCGCATTTTTTTGAAGCTAGGAGCACATTTGTTTACAAAGAGGCATCCCAATTGACATTTTGACTAGTCTAGTTTTCAACTTGATGGAGGGGCGGGGACCGCACGTAAATGATACAGTATAGTGCGTCCTGGACACGGTGGCACGTTATTGATCGAGTTTTATTTTTAGCTGAACTTTAAATGAAAATAGTGGTTCGCGCGTATTCAATTTAATAACGGCTGGTACAACAAAATCACTCCACTATATATATAAGCAGGAGCCTCAACGCTTGCTTTACTAGGGTTCCTCTCTTTCACTCTGTCATGCTCTCCAGATTTAAGCAAGACATAGGTGGCCACACTCTCTCTGCTCACGGCTGGTTACAAATCCGGCCGGACCACCTCGACCGGGGTAGGGGTGTAGGTGCATCATTCACGCGGTCGTCGGCGGCGAGGGAGGAGACCAATGGCTACCCGCGTGTCCCGATCGGCGGCCGTGCCGTTCTCTCCGAGACAGCTCCACCTCGGGAGGGCCTCGGACCCCTTCTTCCTCCCTGCGGTATTGTGGCCAAGATGCGGCCTCCCGACGCCGTCTTTGCCACATGGCGACGACCCTCGGGTATATATTCCTTCGAAACTTGCTTTGCTCTACTGCCCCAGCTCCCCACGTAGCTGTGTGTGGATCTTTTTCTACTTCTATTGGCTATTCCAAAGCCACCTAGACTTTTACTATTATTAGATGTAAAGCTAGTTCATACAGTCGAATCTAAGAGTTGGTTCAAACAGGGAAGAAAAGTGGGAAAGCTGTAGCATGAATCTAGGACTTGGTTCTAAGAGGAAACGGGGGAAAGTAGTAGATACTGGCTACCCAACCGGCCTCTTGGTTGAAAAGGCGAAGAAAGCATGGTGGGTGGCGAAGGACGGGGGGAAGTGGACCTATTTGTTGGTCGAAAAAGGAAAGAAAGTGAGGGGTGTTGGGGGACAACGCAAACGAGAACGAGCAGGTCTAGACTTCCTGTGCTCACATAGGAAAATGTCGCCGAGGAGAAAAAAATGGGAGAAATGCAGATATGCTGCCTGAGTGTTTGCCGCTCTCGGAAACCACATCTTCCTCACCACTTTATGCCCTTGTTATCCCTACGCCCATATTGCTACCGTTAATGTAAAATCACATGAAGCATTAAGCAATGCCACCTAATGTCACTATTAAGTAAGGGTCTAGTGCCGTCGATAAATTGAAGCAATGGCACCTAATGTCACTATTAAGTAATGGTCTAGTGCTGTCGATAAATTGAAGCAATGCCACCACCATTTTATGAAGTGCTTCCGTCTTGCTTTATTTCCCATGAATTGTGTTTTTGCAGTTACACTTAAATCTTACACCGCTAACATTGCTTTATCCCAGTGGAACTGCACAAATTTGATTGCACATTTACTGACCATGTGCTACTCTCATGGTAGTAATACTAATGCTATTGTTCTGCATGTTAATCTAGTGGCAGTGTTGATGTGATGTGATGCTACTTACTTAAGGGCACTTTCATACTGTCAATGTAGTGCCAATTATAACACAATAGATGTTGTTGTTAATCATATGCCACTGCAAATAATTGTCACTGTTTAAATAACTGTATTTCATATTTGCGCAAATAGGGATGTCTATCTCCATATCGTTTCTATCTGCGCAATCAAAAGTACACAGCTCAGTTTTAGTAGAACTGCACAAAATCATATGGCTATTCCTAGCTGTCTTCCTCTAACCACCCGTCTTCCAGGTATTCCTACATTGGTAGTAACTAGGTAGAATGACCAACGCAATCTAAAAGAGGCTGATTCGTACGTTTTACTTCCTGATTGCAGTGCAGGGACGAGCAGAAACAACTACATCCTAGTAGGGAATGCACTTTCTCCTAGTTCATCCATGTACCGAGGACTAGCTAGCACGGCTGCACAGAGGTTTTTGGGACAAGTGCGCAGACAAGAGGCATTGTGGTCTGCTTATTTCTGCAAATAGCAGTGCTTAAATTTAGTGGAACTACACAAGAAGTTCAGATGGTCAGTAAACTACATGGTTCAGTTCAGCATTCCAACTGAGAACACAATTATAATTGGTTATTCTGGAATGAGAGAACCTAACCCTGGATGGTGGCAACAAGAAAAACCAGAGTGAACTCCAGGAAATTAAAGCCTGCCTAGGGAGGCCCTTTTCTCAGAGAAGCCTTGCTTGTTTTTTCCTGATTTGTAAACCTTCTCACAATGTTGTCTTTTGTTGTGAACTAGTATATGTTTGTTATGTTCAATGAATCATTGAGATGTATTAAATTGCTTAACTTATGCTTTTCAAGTATTTTATGAAGCTGAGTTTAATGTGAATGTTCCACATGAATGCTGGACTAGCGTGTGAATGTTTGGAATTTACATTGTGGCCTCAGTTAACTACATGAACCACTGTAACAAGATATGTAGTTGCTTATATGTTAGACATCAGATTATTGATTGTTAGCTGGTCGATAGCCGAATTTTCTAGTGTTGAAGCAAGTTGAGCCAATGTGTCATGTTTTGCACAACTGCTTACAAGTGGGGTAGCACCAACAGTGTTTACAAGTGCTTAACTAGCCTTACGTACCCTATGTATACGTCGGCGCACAGTTCTCGAACGAGTACTCTATTTCATCAAACACACACTGCTCGTATGATAAATCGTGACAACTTATGTCTTACCATGCCATATTCATGAAAAAACTAGTGAGGACGCATCTGTTTCAGCAACAATTAGGATGGTTCTCACATGATTCATGGGCACACAAAAGTAGCAGCAGTTCCCAAAGACGGATTCAAACAGAGTACTATCCCCAGAGGGCTCAATAATAGGCAAGGTTCGGATAATTAGACACAATCCAAACTACTATTAAAACTAGCTGGGGCAACTATTTCATGCCTCGATCTAATTTGGGATGGACACAAGACGGACCTTGCCATGAACATCATCGAGGATGTCCAGCAGCAGCTCAATCCTGTGAACCTTCCTGAAGATAACCTTGTGGCCTTGCCACTCATAAACTTGTTTATGGAGGCATGCCACGTCATCTTCCTGCGTAAGCTTGACAAGAACAATATGCCTCACAAACGAAGGAGTAGCTTTGAACTTCTTGTGCTTCAGTACACCCTGGACAACACGCCTGACAACAGTGAGGCTTGTTGGGGATATTACTACTGGGCGTAAACCGGCCAGGAAAGGCCGGGTTATCCCTATAGTGAGTTAGTATGTTTGAAGCCCATGAAGACAAAGATGATGATGCTTTATGAAGGCCCAGGGCCCAAAGGCGGATTAAGGCATGTAGTCATAAACCGACCTTGATATGTAAGCTTGTATTATAAGGCAGAAATAAGTAGAGACTGGGCCGGACACGTTTATGAGCCGGCCTCGGAACCCTGTAAACCGACGGGCGTCAACCCATGTATATAAGGGGACGACCCGGCGGCAGTTTAAGAACAACACACAACAACTCGAGACCCAGGCAAAACGTATTCGCTCCCTGGTCATCGAAACCCTAGCAATTCCACAACAACTGGATTAGGCCTTTACCTTCACTGCAAGGGGCCGAACCAGTATAAACTCTCTGCGTCCCTTGCCCGCTTTAACCCCTTTAAGCTAACTCGTCGCGATGGCTCCACGACTAAGTCCTTTCTCTTGGACATCTGCCATGACAAAACCACGACAGTTGGCGCCCACCGTGGGGCTATCGCACGATGGTTTCGAGTTCTCAGAGGGCAGCTTTGAAGGACTCAAGGGTTACGCTGTGGGACGGATGACCAAGAGTCGTCACGGCAAGCTCTACATCGACGACGCAGGCTGGGGCCCCGAGGCCAGCTCAATCGAGTACGGGTACCGGGTCCCCTTCGGCGGCATACACGTTTTCATTGGCAAGATCGGCGAACCGGGCCGTGAGCCGGACATCTGCACCGACATCGTCGAAACGGCTCAGCATGCGAGATCTACCCGGGTTAAGCCTGTCATGAAGTGTGCCTTCGTGGGAGTCATCCACGGAGTGGAATATGAGGATAGATCGGAATCTGGTGGTGAAACCGTCGTTTATTCCGGCAACAAGTCATCGACCGGAGAGACCGAGTCATTGTACCAGTTGCAAGATGGCCGGATCGGAGGCTGTTCCGATGGCGACAGTATTCCGGACCCCTTTGATCCGCCAAACCGGGTCACGATCTTCATGGCCGGTACACAGCCAGTGCTCCACTCTTCGACAGCAGCGGCGATGATTTCCGGATCAGTAGCAGCGACAGCGGCCGGGGCAGGAGGCTCCGTGCGACCACCAGCTGAGGTTTTATCTGACTTGTTCGACGCTTTGGCAACATTGATGGCAGAGGTTAACCCGGCCAATCGGGATGAGCATGATGCGGAAATCGCAAAGGTCAAAGATCAGATAACTCAGGCCAAGGCCGACCTAGCAGCTGAGGATGCCAGGATGACTGCGGAACGAGCCGCATTGGATGTGCATGCTTACCGGCTTATGTTGGATCAGAGTGCGTCAAATGATGTCATGAGGAGAAGATACCGGTCTCACCTGCCGCCGGTTTATGAGGCCAGGAACCTCTTTAATACCCCCGGAGCAGGGACCAGTAATCCGCCGGCGGTAAACCGGGTAGAGGCACCTGAAACGGGAGCGCCGGTTCAGCCGCGTCCAACAGATCCGCCCCGTTAGAACAACGTTCCGTCGCAGCATGTCCCGACACCGCCGGGTCACTATTCTAACCCGATGGATAACATTGTCGATGCGGCTTCACGACTGGTGGCTCTCCCGATCAAAGGCGAGTCCCCAGTAGCGGTTGAGACGCGACGGGCTAGGGAGCTCCTTCAGACTGCTTTAACTCAGCAGTAGGCTTATTCCTATAGTCGCGAAAGGATCCATGTACTCCCCGCCCAAGCCGGAGCTACAGCAGGCATATTGATGAACCGGTCGTGTCAAGCAGTGCGGAAACCGTGATCCACCCCGTGGCCATAACCCGGCGGGTGGCGGTGGCGATGCTCAGGATGTGGTGGATCGCGCTAGAGCACGTCGAGAGGCTGAGTTAGCGGCACAACATGAGGCCCGCCAACTTACTCCGGTTCGTCCAACCACGTCGGTGGAACCAGGGGTTACTTCCAGCTCTTTGGGAGTGTCGTGTCTCATCCCAGCGCTGCGCAACGTGCGCCTGCCCAAGGATTTCAGAGGCCCACGTAAAGTGCCGAATTACACCGCCGATTTATCCCCCGAGTCATGGGTTGAAAGCTATGAGATGGCAATGGAGATGCTGGATGTGGACGATGCGGCATGTGCTAAATACTTTACCATGATGTTGGAAAGAACGACTCGCACTTGGTTGAAAAACATGCCAGCTAACTCCATTGGGTCAGGGGCCGAGCTGAGGGCCCGGTTTATTCAGAATTTCAAAGACACGTGCAAGCAGCCCATGTCGATTGTGGACTTGGCTGCCTGTGTTCAGGAGGAAGGAGAATCAACAACCCATTGGGTGCGTCGGGTTTCGCAAATCTTGCATTCATCAGACCGCATCAACACTGACACAACAGTTTTGACGTTGGAAGGCAATTGCTGGTTTACACCTCTGAAGTTGAAATTGGGACGACTCAAACGTCACTGCAATGACATGGGGACTCTTGTGGCTGCTCTGGTGAAGTATGCCGACTCTGATAGTACCAAGGATCCCGAGTCTGACGATGACAAGACAGGGAAGGGAAAGAAGAGCGGCAATACCAAGGGGCCACAGCACAACCCGGCGGGTCATGGAAACAATGGTAAGCATAAAGCGGATAGCAGTTTGGATTTTGTGGCTAACACCAACGCGCAGGACAAGGGCCAGCGGCGTAAGGGTAAACTGCCCCGGCGTAGTGGAGACCAAGTCATAATCCGGAGCGCCTGTCTTATCTGTTAAACCAGCCTTGCCCAAAGCACGGGTCGCAGGAAAAACTGGCCACGCACCTCTGGAAGGATTGTTATATCATGCAGGAGTTCAAAAATTCTGATTTTTTTGGTATGATCATGGACCGGGTGGCGGTTCAGGCCCCGGATCTCATGGGCCGGGTTATGGTGGAGGCAGTTCCGGTTCAGGTTTTCACGGTAATCAGAGCGGACATAACAATCAAGGCAATCAGGGCAACCAAGGTGGTTATAATCACCAAGGAAATCAGCAGCAGCAGCAGCAGTCGGGTTACCAGAGCAACCCGAAGTAGTTGAATAGCGGGCAGTATCATGTCTTCACCACTAGCCTGGACAAGCGCAATCAGAAACTTCATAAAAGAGCAGTAAATTCCGTTGAACCGGCGGTGGCCCGTTACTTGCGCTGGTCTGAGCAGCCGATCATGTGGAGTAGAGAAGATCATCCACCCCGAATTGATAATCCAGGTCATCTGGCACTGGTGGTGGCGCCTCAGGTTGGAGGTTATAAGTTCACCAAGGTACTCATGGATGGAGGGAGTACTATCAATATCCTTTATTATGAGACCTTCCGGCGCATGGGGTTGACAGATAAAAATCTTAAACCATCCAACACAGTCTTCCATGGTGTAGTGCCTGGTAAATCGGCATATCATGTCGGTAAGATAGCCCTGGAAGTGGATTTTGGAGATGAGCATGATTCAAGGTCAGAGATATTGACTTTTGAAGTGGTGAAAATCAAGAGCCCGTATCATGCCCTGTTTGGACGGCCGGCTTATGCTAAGTTCATGGCAAGTCCCTGTTATGTCTATCTGCAGCTCAAGATGCCGGGTCACAAGGGAACTATAACAGTGCATGGGAGCCTCAAGATCGCTTTGGAATGTGAAGAAGGTGATGCGGCTTATGCTGAGTCGGTTTGTGCAGCAGAAGAGCTGAAGTTTTACAAGGACAATGTCGATCCGGCAGATATGACTTCATTGAAGAAACCAACTACAGAGCATGATCCGGCCTTGAAGTTTAAATCGGCTGATGAGACTAAGCTTGTTGATTTCGTTCCTGGCGATTCATCCGAGCAGTTTACCATCAGCGCTAACTTGGATCCGAAATAGGAAAGCACGCTCATCAAGTTCATCCGTGAGAATCGGGACATCTTTGCATGGAAGCCTTCTGACATGCCAGGTGTACCGAGGGAACTCGCTGAGCACACACTTAATGTCGATCCCAAGTTTAAACCGGTAAAGCAGTTTCTTCACCGGTTCAATGAAGAAAGACACAAGGCTATTGGTGAAGAGGTAGCCATGCTCTTGGCGTCTGGATTTATCATCAAAGTGTTTCATCCTGAGTGGTTGGCTAATCCGGTGCTGGTACTTAAGAAGAATGGCACTTAGCGTATGTGTGTGGACTACACAGATCTCAACAAGGCCTGTCCAGCAGACCCTTTTGCCCTCCCTCGTATTGATCAAATCATTGATGCCACGACAGGTTGTGAGCGTTTGAGCTTTTTGGATGCATATTCTTGTTACCATCAGATCAAAATGGCAGTTAAGGACCAAGAGAAGACAGCCTTCATAACTCCCTTTGGAGCCTTCTGCTATGTTTCTATGCCCTTTGGGCTCAAGAGTGCCCAGGCGACTTATCAGCGGTGTGTGCAGAATTGTCTTCATGATCAGATCGGCCGCAATGTTCATGCCTATGTGGATGATATTGTGGTGAAATCCAGAAAGGAAGAGACATTGATAGATAACTTAAAGGAGACCTTTGATAACCTGCGGGTTTATAAAATGATGCTTAATCCAGCCAAGTGCATTTTTGGTGTACCGGCAGGCAAGCTCTTGGGTTTTCTGGTATCTAACAGAGGCATCAAAGCTAATCTGGAGAAAATCAAGGCTATAACTTCTTTGGCTAAACCGAAGTGTATTAATGATGTTCAACGCCTGGCAGGCCGGATTGCCGCGTTAAGCCGGTTTATCAGTCGCCTTGGGGAGAAGGCCATCCCTTTATATCATATGCTGAAGAAAACGGATAACTTCGTCTAGAGTGACGCCGGCAATAAAGCATTTGAGGACTTAAAGCGGCAGCTGGCTAATTCGCCGGTTCTCGCTGCTCCTGTTGATAAAGAGCCATTGTTGCTATATGTGGCAGCTAACGCCCGGGCTGTTAGCGTAGCTATTGTGGTGGAGCGCAAGGAGGCCGGAAAGGAGTATCCGGTTCAACGGACGGTTTATTATATCAGTGAGGTACTTATTGAGTCCAAGCAAAGGTACCCGCATTGGCAGAAACTGGTGTATGGAGTTTTCATGGCAAGTCGGAAGCTTAAGCAATATTTCCAAGGTCATCCGATCACGGTGGTCAGCTCTGCTCCTTTGGGGGACATAATCCAGAACAGGGAAGCAACTGGCCGGATTGCTAAGTGGGCTATTGAAATTGGGCCTCACGGATTAAAATATATGCCCAGGACGGCGATCAAATCTCAGGCACTTGTGGATTTCATCAATGATTGGACAGAACTACAGGCGCCAGAAGAAAAGCTGGATCATACTGATTGGACTATTCATTTTGATGGGTCCAGGCAATTGGAGGGCTCGGGGGTAGGAGTCGTATTAACTTCCCCACGAGGTGATAAGTTTTGTTATGTTCTCCGTTTAATGTTCCCTTGCACTAACAATGCAGCTGAATATGAGGCTCCCATGGTCTTCGGATGGCTAAAGAGATGAATCTAAGCCGAGTTAAGTGCTTCGGTGACTCAGACCTGGTGGCTCAACAAGTGTCCGGTACTTGGGATTCCAAGGACCCACTCATGGCAGCGTATTGTCGAGAGGTGGATATTGTTGCCAGTCACTTCAAAGGTTATCAGGTCGATCATGTGGACCGGCGGAAGAATGAAGCGGCGGACGCTTTAAGCCGCTTAGGTTCCCAGCGTAAACCGGTTCCACCCAACGTTTTCCTGGATGTGCAGCATAATCCATCCGTCAAGCTCCCTGGTGAAGAGGATTTGTCTTTTCCTGATCCGGAAGCTCAGTTGGTGGCGACTCTTCATGTTATCCCAGATTGGACGGTTCCATATTTGGCGTATATTGATACGTCTCCAACGTATCTATAATTTATGAAGTATTCATGCTATTATATTATCCATCTTGGATGTTTAATGGGCTTTACTATGCACTTTTATATTATTTTTGGGACTAACCTATTAACCCAGAGCCCAGTGCCAGTTTCTGTTTTTTTCCCTTGTTTCAGTGTTTTGCAGAAAAGGAATATCAAACGGAGTCCAAACGGAATGAAACCTTCGGGAAAGTTATTTTTGGAACGGAAGCAATCCAGGGGACTTGGAGTGCACGTCAGGGAATCAACGAGGAGGGCACGAGGCAGGGGGGCACGCCCACCCCCCTGGGCGCGCCCTCCACCATCATGGGCCCCTCGTGGCTCCCCTAACGTATTTCTTCCGCCTATATATATCAATATACCCTAAAACCATCAGGGAACAGAATAGATCGGGAGTTTCGCCGCCGCAAGCCTCTGTAGCCACCAAAAACCAATCGTGACCCTGTTCCGGCACCCTGCCGGAGGGGGGAACCCTCACCGGTGGCCATCTTCATCGTCCCGGCGCTCTCCATGACGAGGAGGGAGTAGTTCACCCTCGGGGCTGACGGTATGTACCAGTAGCTATGTGTTTGATCTCTCTCTCTCTCTCGTGTACTTGAGGTGATACGATCTTGATGTATCGCGAGCTTTGCTATTATAGTTGGATCTTATGATGTTTCTCCCCCTCTACTCTCTTGTAATGGATTGAGTTTTCCCTTTGAAGTTATCTTATCGGATTGAGTCTTTAAGGATTTGAGAACACTTGATGTATGTCTTGCATGTGCGTATCTGTGGTGACAATGGGATATCACGTGATTCACTTGATGTATGTTTTGGTGATCAACTTGCGGGTTCCGCCCATGAACCTATGCATAGGGGTTGGCACACGTTTTCGTCTTGACTCTCCGGTAGAAACTTTGGGGCACTCTTTGAAGTACTTTGTGTTGGTTGAATAGATGAATATGAGATTGTGTGATGCATATCGTATAATCATGCCCACGGATACTTGAGGTGACATTGGAGTACCTAGGTGACATTAGGGTTTTGGTTGATATGTGTCTTAAGGTGTTATTCTAGTACGAACTCTTGAATAGATCGATTCGAAAGAATAACTTTGAGGTGGTTTCGTACCCTACCATAATCTCTTCGTTTGTTCTCCGCTATTAGTGGCTTTGGAGTGACTCTTTGTTGCATGTTGAGGGATAGTTATGTGATCCAATTATGTTATTATTGTTGAGAGAAGTTGCACTAGTGAAAGTATGAACCCTAGGCCTTGTTTCAACGCATTGCAATACCGTTTACGCTCACTTTTATCATTAGTTACCTTGCTGTTTTTATATTTTCAGATTACAAAAACCTATATCTACCATCCATATTGCACTTGTATCACCATCTCTTCGCCGAACTAGTGCACCTATACAATTTATCATTGTATTGGGTGTGTTGGGGACACAAGAGACTCTTTGTTATTTGGTTGCAGGGTTGTTTGAGAGAGACCATCTTCATCCTACGCCTCCCACGGATTGATAAACCTTAGATCATCCACTTGAGGGAAATTTTCTACTGTCCTACAAACCTCTGCACTTGGAGGCCCAACAACGTCTACAAGAAGAAGGTTGCGTAGTAGACATCAAGCTCTTTTCCGGCGCCGTTGCCGGGGAGGCTAGGTAAGCGGCACTCACACCCCGTCAACTAAGCTCTTTTCTGGCGCCGTTGCCGGGGAGGTGAGTGCTTTAAGGTTATCTTTACATCTTGCAATCAAATCTTTTTGTTTCTTGTTTTAGCACTACTTTAGTTTATAAAAGAAAACTACAAAAAATGGAATTGAGTTTGTCTCATACGCTTCAAATTTTTAATATCTTTCGTGAGTATGATGGGAAGGAAAATTGTGCCAAAGTGTTAGAAGAAGAATGCATTAAAATGTTTGGCACTAAATCTTTGAATGATGAGCATGATTGCAATGTTGTTAGTATGAACTCCTTGAATATCCATAGTACTAATGATGATTGCACTAGTTATGATGAAAATGTCTCCTATAAACATGTCAATTTTTGTGGAGTGCATTGGGTTTGCAAGTACACACCAAATAGGGAAGATAGATATTGCAAGAGGCATAAGCATTTAGAAACTAAATGGTTACAAGAAAGGCTAAATGTTAGTGCTGAAAATTTAAAATTTCTTAGCCATACTTGTGAACTTTGCAATGAACATGGTCATTTAAATATCAGATGCAAATTGTTTCATGATCGAATCGTGTCCAAAAATTGTGATGACTTGATTTCCCTTGCACATTATAGTGAACTTAGTTTGCTTTTGGGTTATGAAGAAATGAAACATCAAACTAAGATTATTCCAGAATATAACCTTGAGAAATTCCTCGATATTGACCTAGAAGAAATTTATATGTATTGTGCGGTGAATTGCATTGAAAATCCTTATATTGCCAATTACATAAAGAAAAGAAAACAAATAGAAGATGAAGAGAATACTAACGAAAGGGAAGAGACTTCCCAATATTCTGCTATTATTTCTTATGATGAATCAGGTAACGAGGAGGAGCCTTCTATTCAACCAATCTCATTAATAAGGGGCTCCAAAAAGAGGATTGAACCCACACATGATGTGGTGAAGAAGAAGAAAATAAAAAGTAAGAGAGGTAAAAAGATATCTCTCCCAAATAATGTTGCTCCTATTATTGTCATGCCTCATGAAAATGAATCAAAAATAATTGTGGAAGATGATGCACTTGATGATGATCTCGTTATGCCTATTGCTTGTTGTGATGATTATGATTGGGAAGATAATGATACTTCTTATGATCTTGAAAATCTTTTTGGCACTTGCTTGGAAGAATATGATAATTTCTATACTATTGGTCCTATTCATACTATTAATGATGAGAGTGATTATGCTTATGATATGAAAAGGCCCAAGCTTGGGGATGCTATGTTTTAAGAAGATGATGCTTTTGAGAATATATTTGCTGCAATTAATGTTTGTCCCAAGCTTGGGGATGCTACGTTTAATGAAGATGATATTTTTAGCCTTCCAAGTTTTGATATGCAAATTTGTTATGATGATAGCATGCCTCTTACTTATGATGATTATATTGATGAAATTGGGTTTGGAAGAGTGTCAACTTTAGGAAGTAATGATCCCACTATTTTGGAGGATGTTTAATCTTATAATATTTATGAAAGTGGATTTGGAGAGGTCATGAATTTATTTAGTGATGATTCCACAGTCTTGGAAGAGGTTTTAATCAATTATGATGAGAACAAGGTTGCTACTTATGATGATTATTGTGATGAAACTTATGCTATAAAAGTAGTGATGATTATATTTATAAAATTTGTCATGATTGTGATTACCCTTTTTCTGAACATTACTCATTTAATGTGGAAACAATTTATAGTATTCAAGTCTCTTATGATACTCCTACTATTCCGAATGAGAAGAATTTTGCTTATGTGGAGAGTAGTAAAATTTCTATGCAAGTAGATCATGAAAATAATGCTTTAGGTGCTGGTTATATTGTTGAATTCATTCATGATGCTACTGAAAATTATTATGAGGGAGGAATATATGCTTGTAGGAATTGCAATAATATCAAGTTTCCTCTCTATATGCTTAAAGTTTTGAAGTTATGCTTGTTTTGCCTTCCTATGCTAGTTGATCATTGTTCCCATAAGTTGTTTGCTCAAAAAATCCTTATGCATAGGAAGTGTGTTAGACTTAAATGTGCTCGTCATATTCTTCATGATGCTCTCTTTATGTTTCAATTCTTATGTCTTATGTGAGCATCATTGAAATCATCATGCCTAGCTAGGGGCGTTAAACGTTAGCGCTTGTTGGGAGGCAACCCAATTTTATTTTAGTTCTTTGCCTTTTGCTCCTGTTTAGGAATAAATATTTGATCTAACCTCTGGTTAGATTTTTTTATGTTTTAATTAGTGTTTGTGCCAAGTTAAACCTATAGGATCTTCTTGGATGATAGTTATTTGATCTTGCTGAAAATTCCAGAAACTTTCTGTTCACGAAAACAATTGTTTAAAATCACCAGAACGTGATAAAATACTCATTCCAATTGAAGTAGATCAATAAACAAATTTTATAGGTCTTCATATTTTGGTAGAAATTTTTTTAGTTCCAGAAGTTTGCGTTAGTTACAGATTACTACAGACTGTTCTGTTTTTGACAGATTCTGTTTTTCGTGTGTTGTTTGCTTATTTTGATGAATCTATGGCTAGTAAAAGAGTTTATAAACCATAGAGAAGTTGGAATACATTAGGTTTAACACCAATATAAATAAATAATGAGTTCAATACAGTACCTTGAAGTGGTGTTTTGTTTTCTTTCGCTAACGGAGCTCATGAGATTTTCTGTTAAGTTTTGTGTTGTGAAGTTTTCAAGTTTTGGGTAAAGATTCGATGGACTATGGAATAAGGAGTGGCAAGAGCCTAAGATTGGGGATGCCCAAGGCACCCCAAGGTAATATTCAAGGATAACCAAGAGCCTAAGCTTGGGGATGCCCCGGAAGGCATCCCCTCTTTCGTCTTCGTTCATCGGTAACTTTACTTGGAGCTATATTTTTATTCACCACATGATATGTGTTTTGCTTGGAGCGTCATTTTATTTTCTTTAGCTTTGCTTGCTGTTTGAATAAAATACCAAGATCTGAAATTCTTAAATGAGAGAGAGTCTTCACATAGCTACATAATTATCTAACTACTCATTGATCTTCACTTATATCCTTTTGGAGTAGTTTGTCATTTACTCATGTGCTTCACTTATATCCTATGAGTAAATGGTTGAATGATTTGAATGTCATAAATCTGAAATTATATATGTTTGATATGCTTATCCCATGGGGAGTAATGCCTTCACATATAAGAAGTAGAGGTGGTAAATTTTTTTAAGGTTAGCAAACATTGTATTGGTCACTTGAACAATTCATGAAAGAATATTGAAGAAAGAGAGATTTCACATATAAATATATTATCTTGGACATCTTCTATGATTGTGAGCCCCATTAATTATTTTCAAACCTGAGCAAATTAGTTGAAGTTGGACAAGGAAGACAACATAATGAGTTATGCTTGGGTATATTTGTATAGAAGTTATATGGTTATGGATCCTCTAACATGTGGTGCTTGCTATTTAGAATCCTTTGGTAGCCAAAATATCTGTACTAAGCGGGAATACTGCTTGTGCATCCAAATTCCTTGAACCAAGTTTCTTCCATGAGTGTCCACCATATCTACCTATATGCGGTATTTACTTGCCGTTCCAAGTAAATTTGCATGTGCCAAACTCTAAACCTTCAAATACTAATCTGTTTTGTATGCCCGAATCGCTCATGTAGCGACTAGGGGCTGTCAGTATCTTCCATGCTAGGTGGGTTATTCTCAAGATGAGTGGACTCCGCTCATCATTCACGAGAAAATGGCTGGTAACTGGGATGCCCAGTCCTATGATCAAAAGATCAAAAACAAAATCACAAATAATTTAAACAAAACTCCCCCAGGAATGTTGATAGTTGGACGACACCCGTTGTTTTAGACAAGCCGTTGAGTGTGAATGTTGGTTGAGGGGGAGTAAAAACTTTACCTTTCTGCGTGGGAACCGCCTATAATGTATGTAGTATGGAAGATATTGGGAACTCTTGGTCGTTATGTTGACAATGAAAGCATACCTCTCAAAATTATTTTCATCTCTGTTTTTGCTTCGAGCTCTGGCACCTCTGCAAATCCCTGCTTCCCTCTGCGAAGGGCCTATCTTTTACTTTTATGCAAGAGTCAGTAGTATTCCTTCTCATTCCAACCCACTCTTTAGTTGGCAAGCATCATGTGATGGAAATATCTAAGCATATATGGCCATTCAAATATATTTGAGCATGAATTATTATTGTTGACATTACTCTTGATGTAAAAGGTTGGGAGGCGAAACACTAAGCCCCTATCTTTCTCTGTGTTCAATGAATACTATTTGTTCTAAAAATATGCTTTGAGTGGTAGCAATCATGGAAGATTAGATGATAGTTGAGTATGTGAAGTTTGATGAATCAAAGCTCTGACATACAATCTTCCTGAAAATAAGATGAATTGTAATTGTTTGATGACTAATAACACGGTTTGTTAGTTTTCGAGAGTTTATGATCATGTGAATAGTTTGTTACTTGATCATGCAAAGCTTTATGATGTGATCTACTGTTATGACATATAATGATGCTAGAAAAGGTGATTGAAATTATCATTGATCAAACTTATGCACCTGCTAGCATTCACACTTCATAAGTTCTTTCTTTTATCATTTACCTACTCGAGGGCGAGCAGGAATTAAGCTTGGGGATGCTGATACGTCTCCAACGTATCTATAATTTATGAAGTATTCATGCTATTATATTATCCATCTTGGATGTTTAATGGGCTTTACTATGCACTTCTATATTATTTTTGGGACTAACCTATTAACCCAGAGCCCAATGCCAGTTTCTATTTTTTCCCTTGTTTCAGTGTTTCGCAGAAAAGGAATGTCAAACGGAGTCCAAACGGAATGAAAGTTATTTTTGGAACGGAAGCAATCCAGGGGACTTGGAGTGCACGTCACGGAATCAACGAGGAGGGCACGAGGCAGGGGGGCGCGCCCTCCACCCTCGTGGACCCCTCGTGGCTCCCATGTCGTATTTCTTTCGCCTATATATATCAATATACCCTAAAAACATCAGGTACTAGATCGGGGGTTCCGCCGCCGCAAGCCTCTGTAGCCACCAAAAACCAATCGGGACCTTGTTTCGGCACCCTGCCGGAGGGGGGAACCCTCACCGGTGGCCATCTTCATCGTCCCGGCGCACTCCATGACGAGGAGGGAGTAGTTCACCCTCGGGGCTGAGGGTATGTACCAGTAGCTATGTGTTTGATCTCTCTCTCTCTCTCGTGTTCTTGAGGTGATACGATCTTGATGTATCGCGAGCTTTGCTATTATAGTTGAATCTTATGATGTTTCTCCCCCTCTACTCTCTTGTAATGGATTGAGTTTTCCCTTTGAAGTTATCTTATCGGATTGAGTCTTTAAGGATTTGAGAACACTTGATGTATGTCTTGCATGTGCGTATCTGTGGTGACAATGGGATATCACGTGATTCACTTGATGTATGTTTTGGTGATCAACTTGCGGGTTCCGCCCATGAAACTATGCATAGGGGTTGGCACACGTTTTCATCTTGACTCTCCGGTAGAAACTTTGGGGCACTCTTTGAAGTACTTTGTGTTGGTTGAATAGATGAATATGAGATTGTGTGATGCATATCGTATAATCATGCCCACGGATACTTGAGGTGACATTGGAGTATCTAGGTGACATTAGGGTTTTGGTTGATATGTGTCTTAAGGTGTTATTCTAGTACGAACTCTTGAATATATCGATCCGAAAGAATAACTTTGAGGTGGTTTCGTACCCTACCATAGTCTCTTCGTTTGTTCTCCGCTATTAGTGGCTTTGGAGTGACTCTTTGTTGCATGTTGAGGGATAGTTATGTGATCCAATTATGTTATTATTGTTGAGAGAAGTTGCACTAGTGAAAGTATGAACCCTAGGCCTTGTTTCAACGCATTGCAATACCGTTTACACTCACTTTTATCATTAGTTACCTTGCTGTTTTTATATTTTCAGATTACAAAAACCTATATCTACCATCCATATTGCACTTGTATCACCATCTCTTCGCCGAACTAGTGCACCTATACAATTTATCATTGTATTGGGTGTGTTGGGGACACAAGAGACTCTTTGTTATTTGGTTGCGGGGTTGTTTGAGAGAGACCATCTTCATCCTACGCCTCCCACGGATTGATAAACCTTAGGTCATCCACTTGAGGGAAATTTGCTACTGTCCTACAAACCTCTGCAGTTGGAGGCCCAACAACGTCTACAAGAAGAAGGTTGCGTAGTAGACATCATATATGAACCGGGGCGAGTTACCAGAAGATGAAACTTCGGCCAGGCAGATAATTCAGCGGTCCAAGTCCATGACTATTATCAATGGAGAGTTACATCATTGCAGTGTGACAGGGGCGTTTCAACGCTGCGTGTCTCCTGAAGAAGGCCATGAAATTTTATGTGAGATCCATGAAGGAGATTGTGGTCACCACGCCGGTTCAAAATCTCTGGTAGCCAAGGCGTTTCGTCACGGTTTCTATTGGTTAACGGCTCATGCTGATGCCGAGGACTTGGTCAAAACGTGTGATGGATGTCAAAAATTCTCACGACGCGCTCATGTACCGGCTCGGGAATTGAGGATGATTCCAATCACTTGGCCATTTGCAACTTGGGGGATGGATATGGTTGGGCCCTTTAAGAGATCCAAGGACAAGAAGACCCACCTTTTGGTGGCGGTTGATAAGTTCACGAAGTGGGTGGAGGTAGAGCCAGTCAATAAGTGTGATGCGGCCACGGCGGTTCAATTCATCAAAAAGGTGATTTTCCGGTTTGGCTTTCCACACAGCATTATAACAGATAATGGTACCAATCTATCAAAAGGTGCCATGAAGGAGTTCTGTCAACGTGAGCACATCCGGCTTGACGTATCATCAGTGGCTCACCCTCAGTCCAATGGTCAAGCAGAGAGGGCCAATCAAGAGATCTTGAGAGGCATCAAACCCCGGCTTATGGTTCCTTTGGAACGGACGCCGGGTTGTTGGGTGGAGGAGTTACCTTCTCTATTATGGAGCATCAATACCACGCCCAACAGATCTACGGGTTACACGCCTTTCTTCATGGTTTATGGAGCAGAGGCGGTTCTCCCTAGTGACATCCGTCATGATTCACCCCGTGTGGCAGCGTATGTCGAAGCTGATAATGAGAAAGCACGGCAGGAAGCACTTGACCTGTTAGATGAGGAGCGTGACATTGCGGCGGCTCGTTCGGCGATTTACCAGCAGGATCTACGTCGTTATCTCAGCCGCCGGGTTAGAACCAGAACTTTTCAAGAAGGCGATATGGTGCTCCGGCTCATCCAGGATCAGACTGATATGCACAAGTTGTCCCCGCCTTGGGAAGGACCCTTTGTGGTCAGCAAGAATCTGCACAACGCGTCATACTACCTTATAGATGTTCGAGAGCGCAAAGACTCACGTAAATCGGAGGAGGAGACCCACCGGTCGTGGAATATTGCTCATCTTCGGCCTTACTATACTTGAGCCACAGGCTCTGCTCATGTACATAGTTATGACAATGTATATATTATGATTAATATAATAAACCAGGGCCTCAGCTAAAGCGGGGTATCTGTTGTTTTTCTTATATCATGTGTGGTTACATGGGGGCTTTTGTTCATAAAGCGGCGTCCGGTTTATCCCTTAATTTAGCTTATTAAAGCTTTATATAAAAATCACTTGGGGGCTTGGTTGCATTTTAACCATAGCTACACCTCTTGATCGGCGCAATGCCACAATATCACTTGGGGGCTTGGTCGTATTCGAACCATAGTCACACCTCTTGATCGGCTCAAAGCCAAATTACTCCGGGGCCAAAGAGAGTGTTGCAAAACAAACAACTCAAACATAGGCAACCACTGAGCACAGCTCAAAATGTTACTTGGGGATTCTTTGCCGTCGCAATGAACAAAGAATCTACACTTGTAATAGGCTATCAAGCCACGGCTTGGAAGCCTGGTGTATACACCTAAAACCCCGGGTTAGCCTGCCTTCTTAAGTAAGTCACTCCGCCCAGGTAAACCTGGTATGACCCGTCGAACTTTGACAAGTTACTCTGATAAGACCCTGAACTTGTCAAGTTAAAACGACGATTGGTTAAGGATTGAGGACCATCTTAAAAGGCTTTGTAAAATGGTTTAACTCAATGGCCTGGCAGCCCATGAAAAGCCTCGAATTTGGGGCCTGGCAGCCCGTGAAAAGCCTCGACTACAAGTTTTCATTTGCTTTTTGCCAAGTTTTTCTTTCTTTTGACAATGCTTATGATGTTATTGATAAACCGGTGTTCATCAAGCCGGCTAGGCTATCAACTACAAGTTGTCAGTACATAATCACTTATAACCCGGAGTTTCTTAACCCGGTCTGGTTTCGACTCTAAGTCGCCAGCATTGAATAAACTGGTGTTTACCACAACCTGGCACAGTTTTATCGTAAACCGGCACGGTATGAAAGGAGTTATCATTACTCAAGATTGAGGTTATCACCCTGACTACCAACGTTGGTCAGCCAACGTTGTGATTCAAGGTCACAGGTATCAATTATTTTCATATTTGATTATCTTTTTACAGCCTTGGTTATAAACCCTGGCTATATATCTGGGCATCATGACCCGTCCGGCGGTAAACCGCCAGGACACTATCAACTTCTTGTGTGCAGGAATAGATCGCTACGGATTATGAATATGCTATGTCTTAAGCATGGGGGATTAACAAGTATTACGCACAAATAAATATGCACGAAGGCATAACAGACTAAGTGTTCTAACTAGCCTATTACAAGGTGTTTCAGTGCCCAAAAGGATAATTGTTTCTCCATAAGCATTGCAGCACGTGGAAGACTAAACCGGCCTTCGGATCATGATTCGTCTCCAGCTTGACCTAACGGCTGCGGATCATCTTGCACCGGTTCATCCTCTTTGTCTCTACCTAGCGGCTGGAAGTCAATAGTTGTCCAGTCGATCCCAGTTAGGGCTTGGAACACAGCTTCATCGCTTATAAGGGTGGACGGTTCAATGTCAGGGGCATAAGTATGCTTACGAATTGGCGGGATGAGATTTTGAACCTCAGGAGTCAGGGCGGCAACCCATTTGTTATGGATGTCATAACTCGCCTGATAATGAGAAAGATCAGCTTCTTCAGCTAATTGGCAAGCCAGCGGACGTACTTCTCGGTTTATTGCTCGGAGGTCATCATTCCCGAATTCTGATCCGTCTTCTTTTAACTTGGATAGCCTTTGCTGACATCCTCCGGATCAAGGTCAGGCACCCATGCCTTTGCCTGGGTTAGTGCGGTCAGAGCACCAGCCCTTGCAGCAGATCTCTTTAATTCTTCTACCCGGGCAGGCAGCATAGACAGCCTTTCTAAGGTATCCTTGATTAACGTTGGGGGCGGTTTATTGTGAGAAGCGGTGCAGATGATTCATTGCGCGCCGGTATACAACTGCTCTATCAGAGTATAGGCAGCCTTCAGCTTCTTCTGTACATCAGAGCCCAGGTGACTAATGCGAGTTCCTGCATCATTACAAACGTCAGTAAACCAGCAACGCATGGGAAGATATGTCGAAAGTGTAAAGCAAGGATGTTTACCGAACACAGCAGCAGTCATGGCATGTATCTGCCGCTTTACGGGAGTCAGCTCATCTACCACCGGTTTAAGAGTTGCTTCTGCGTCCTCGGCTCTTTTTCGCAAAGCGTATTTGTCTGTTTCCCAATCCGTCCGCTCCTTGTTGAAGCTCTCTTTCAGTTTCTCCATAGCGTCTAAAGCGCTAGTCAACTCTTCCTTGGCCTTGGAGGTTTCGGCTTGCTGGGATTTGATGTTCTCTTGCAAATCAGCGGTTTGAGCTTCAGCCTGTAACAGACAAAAGTATAATGAGTTGGTAATACATGTTTGAAGTACCAAGCACATAACAAGTTATGCACCTGATACTTGGGGGCTAATGCATATTTGCTTGTCCTTGGAAATTTCTACATGTCCCAAGCACAATACAAGTATTACTCTTGGCACTTGGGGGCTAATGTATGTTTGCTCAAAGTACTGATCTGGGAAGTCTTTTGTAAAGTCCTGGTTCATCTTTACAAAGTTAAACCGACCCTTGGGGGCTATACCAGTGAAAGATATAGTATTGCAATTCTACAATACCGGTTCATCTTAAAGAGATAACCCGGTCCCTGAAGGCTAAACATGCAAAGTTAAGTTATTACTAAATCCCGGTTTGGATTGATATCGTAAACCGTCATTTGGGGGCTACTGGAGTTGATATTTGAAATTGGACATAAGAGAAATATTTGTGTGATTACCTCATATCGCTCCTTCATCAGATTTACTAAACCGACTTCATAGTCACGACTGGTGTACAGACGGTTCAAGAAGCCAGAGTGAATACCTTGGGCGTTGAGATGGGCGTAGCTGGACAAATCGGTACTCCATTTGCCTTTGCCCATAGCAGCAAGCTCATCCTTGGCGCTATGTTTGGATAAAGCAACCGGGTTGCCAGGAGCGGTGTGGCTGACGCCGGTAATCATAACATCATCCTCTTTATCATCAGTAGCCTTCACTGGAGTTGGCGGTTTATCAGTAGCCTTAGCTGGACTGGCCGATTTATCATCAGGTCGGACCGGGCTGGTCGGTTTATCAGCATGGCTTGTGGTGTCAATTTCTACTTGTTCAGCAAACAAGTCATGGTCTTGAGGCGGCGGATCATTAAGCATGGCATCAGCATCGGTTTCTTCCGGATCTGGAGTCTTTTCCGGTTCAACAACCACATTATCGTCAGTCGGTTTATTTAGCCGAGCCTTCTTGCTGGGTCGAGGCTTGGCACTGAATAGAACAAATATAAAGGTCAATACATCAGGTGAATATAAGGTGTTAAGAGTCAGTTTAAGGCATAACTCACCCAGGAACTGTCTTGAGGGCAGGAAGTTGTGTAGCTGTTGACTCGCCAGAAGATGAGTGAGGTGTTCCCTGATAATTCGAATCAGACGGATTAAGAGGCTGTCGGAAACAACCCGCCTTGGGGCAAGAAGTGTCAAGGGTATAAGAGACGTCTGATTGGCGTTTCCGAACCGGAGTGTTCAGTAAACCGGCGGAGGTAACTACCTGGCCGCTGTGCCGGGTTGTGCGGCGAGCTTCGTGTTGCTGCGTCTTCAAAAGAAAGTTTGGGTCCAAGTGAGCAAGGGGGTGAGAAAATTTCACTTTCCGGTTTGCTCGACGGATTTTGATGTTGGCAGAGGATCTGAATCGGAGGAAAAGAATAATTACCTCAACATCATCAGCTTGACTGCCTTCAGCGTCGTCCTGATAATAGTCGTTGTCAATGAGATGTATGAAAAATGAACAAAGAGAGTCAAGTTCTACCTCTGAGTCTGGATTAGCCTCTTCGGCATCTGCATTTGGCTCGGAAGACGCAGTGGTCCTTTTCTTGGCAGGTTTTTTAACAACCTTGGTCTTCGGACGAAGTGGCTTTGCCGGTTTATCTTGCGGTTTCGCCGGTTTATCTTGTGGTTTTTTCTTCCAGAACGGATCATCGCCCTGACAAAGATGGACAAGATTTTCAGAGAATATTTGAAAGAAGCAAGTTAAAACAAAAGGCAAGTTATGTGACCCTTACCTTTGGAGGTTTGTTGGAAACACAGAAAGGACTTAATCCGGTCTGGCTACAGACAGCCTCCGGTTCGTTCAGCATCTTCTTCACAGCCTCAGTAACTTCAGCATCTGTAAGCTGGATATCAATGTGTCATTGAGGGTCCTTCAAGATCCTGGTATATTCACACATTAAACCGGGGCGTTGGCTTAAGGGCAATATGCTCCAAGTTATCCAACAGCGAGCAAAATCAACACCTGTTAAACCGTTCGCCATAAAGGCTCTAAGCTTTGATGGTTGTGGAGCATAATTGGCCCTTTCCTTTGCAGTCAATCTCTGAGGAAAGGGATGTGTATTGCTGAGACGGTGAGGGCGGTAACCCGGCAAGGGATTTTCATCAGTTGGAGATGTATCTTTACAGTAAAACCAAGTCTGGTTCCACTCCTTGGGTTGACTGTGAAGCTTGGCGTGAGGGAAGCTGACCTCCTTCCTCTTTTGAACCGCCATTCCACCTAGTTCAGTATTGGGTCCATCTGTAAACTCTGTGCGACGGTTTAAGTGGAAGAAGTCCCTAAATAATTCAACCGTGGGCTCCTCTTGAAGATAAGCCTCACAAAAGTCTTGGAAATGGCAGATATTGGACACAGAGTATGGACCAATGTCCTGAGGGTGGAGCTGAAAACTGGCGAGCACATCTTGGAAGAATTTTGAACCAGGAGGGCTAAAGCCTCGATCCAGATGGTCAACAAAAACAACTACTTCTCCGTCCTTGGGTTCAGGGTGATTTTCTGGACCGGCGGCCCTCCAGTGGATGACCTCTTCTTGGCTAAAGTTCCAGTTGCAACACATCTATTTAACTAATCTTCAGTGACCCGGGAAGGAACCCAGTTGCATTCATAGACTTGTTTGGCCATCTCAAGGGAAACTAAAACATAGTTATTGCCGGTTTAAGATTTATAAAGGAACAGGTAAAAGGCGATACAAGTTAAAGCAGGTGTACGCATATTGTTAAACCGGAATATAACATTACTAAGCTGGAGTTTGATATTGCTAAGCTGGAGTCTGATATTGCTAAGCCAGAGTCTTATGATGGAGAAGATGCAAAGATAAATGACCGGCGGTTTAAGAGGGGACTAATGGTACCTACCGGATTAGCATTTTTTCAAAGCTAAACCGCCTATATTGGTATGAAGGGTACATATCTAAAGTACTTAAGTGAAGGACAAACAAGTTTCGCAGATTGATGTGATAAATTTCAGATCTGCGGTATGACAGAAAACTAGAAAATATTCAGACCTAATTTCAAGTGCTTGAACAAGTTCGTCAAGTTTAGATGAGTTTTATATAAAGGAGATGCCCCAACAAGGAAAAGGGGATCATGGCTACGGCCGCGCAAGAAGTATCAGATCCAAGCTAGTCATTTGTGCTAATAAAAAGAACAGGGAAGAAAGGCGCCGGAGTTTCAATAAACTCCGATGAACACTAAAACCCTAATGGTGGATCTAGAGCGAGGAAAAGAAGGAACTTACTGATGCTGAGGGAGCAGCGGTTGAGCGCCGCGTTTCTCTGGTACAGTCAGGTTGATGCAGCGGCCGTCGTTGGGGCAGAAGCGAAGGTCGACGGCGGCGACAGAGCTCCAATGGTCGGGCGGCGCGAGGAAGAAGACAATGCGAAGGGGCACGAGGGGAAAAATGGAAAGGACCCCCTGGCCCTATTTATAAAGGCAAAGGGATAAGTGACATGCGCGAAAATCAAGGAGCCCAAAATTTAGATATGAGGCGGAGCTGTCGCCTCGATTGTCGGAGGCTCATTAATAAAGGTGGGTTATGTGCAGTTTTTAATAACGAACGACATCATGGCGAGTTATCATGGTCCTGGAAAGTGACGTCACGGCGGTTTACAAAACTTATGTGAAGATGCCGAAGAAGAAATTTTCTCAAGGTGTTGGAGATTGACATGAACCAGTTCAAATCAATCTGGGCCTAATGTTGGGGATATTACTACTGGGCGTAAACTAGCCAGGAAAGGCCGGGTTATCCCTATAGTGAGTTAGTATGTTTGAAGCCCATGAAGACAAAGATGATGACGCTTTATGAAGGCCCAGGGCCCAAAGGCGGATTAAGGCCTGTAGTCATAAACCGACCTTGATATGTAAGCTTGTATTATAAGGCAGAAATAAGTAGAGACCGGGCCGGACACGTTTATGAGCCGGCCTCGGAACCCTGTAAACCGATGGGCGTCAACCCATGTATATAAGGGGACGACCCGGCGGCGGTTTAAGAACAACACACAACAACTCGAGACCCAGGCAAAGCGTATTCGCTCCCTGGTCATCGAAACCCTAGCAATTCCACAACAACTGGATTAGGCCTTTACCTTCACCGCAAGGGGCCGAACTAGTATAAACTCTCTGCGTCCCTTGCCCGCTTTAACCCCTTTAAGCTAACCCGTCGCGATGGCTCCACGACTAAGTCCTTTCTCTTGGACATCTGGCGTGACAAAACCACGACAAGGCTAGAATACATCTCGACATTGCTATAAGTGCAAATGGCTTCCAGGATCCAACAACCTAAGAACTTTGTTTTCCCAGTGTGTATATTCAGGTCATCCACCTCATAGCAAGTGACATGTACAACCACACAATCCTTGTCTGCATTACGGCTCTAATTGAAATAGAAACAAATTCTGAATTACTTTCCAATATAAGAAACACAAGTTATTTAAACCACTGTGTAGGGTCAAAAGTATGCATGACAGGGAAGGTAGCATGGCATCAAAGCTAATAAAATTTTGCATTATTTATCACCACATACTTCGATGAAAAACCACAATCGAGATCGGCAAAGAAGAAAATCACCTTGGGCAGCTCAGCCGGGGGGGACACATTCTCGAAGGGGGAAACTGCTCCTACAGGGCCACGGGGGCTGTAACCTCAAACGGGGCGTTGACCATCTTAGTAGTGGTCATGAGCTTATCTGTGGTCGGCTCGGTGGCTGCCTCCATCTTCTTGGAGCTCTCTGTCTCGTGGGGATCAGCCTCCCACGTCTGCTCCAATATTGGTAGATCTTTGCCTGGCTCTCCTTGGTCCATCATGAAACTGACGAATACTAGGAGACCACTGAAAGCAAAACACGATCGCAATGACAATGAAACAAAAAAGAGAGTGAGGATCGGTTACTGCTTTGCAAAATTTCTTTTTTTTTCTAAACAAAAATATACCAACATCATGGCAGATGGGAGTGTTGGCTTTCTTGAAGACGGTGAGGGAGAAGGGGATTCAGCGAAGAGTGAAATGATGGTTTCTTCGTCCGTCAAAGTTAGACTGTGGGGAGGTGGGGTTTTGTGATATGACGGCTCGTTACTACCGCGCTACGACCGGGGTGACTCTCCGCCTGCATACTGCCTTCTAATTTGGTGGATTGCATTTGGGCCCGCGCGCAGCATGGCCCGCATGTCGGTGAACAAAAGTAAAATGGCATTCAGTAGAGGGAGACATTTCGATGACCTCGGAGGAGCCAGAAGTGGCAGTGTGTCCACTGTACTAGTAGTAATTGTTTCTCTGGGTAGCTCTAGAGTGTCTCCACTGTACTAGTGGTAGTAATTGTTTCTCTGGGCCCAAGACAAAACAACCCATACACTAGTAAATAATAAAATCAATTAAAAAGCCCATATATTTACTTAAAGAGAGGCGCTACCCACACCCAGCACACGCCCCCCCAAAAAACCTGGGTGCTTTTCTTCCTCCTCACTCCCACCCACCTCACGTCTGCTCGCTCCACTCGTACCCCCAGATTCCTCACCTCACTCCTACAGAAAACCCCAACTACCCTTCTTCCTCACTACTATAGAAAAACCCTAGCTCCCCTTCTTCTTCACTCGCACTACAACTAGGCTCGTCATTCGTTACTCTGCTCAAATCCGTGAGCTCGACACAACGCCCTCGAGGAAAATGGAGCCGGCTGACCCCAGCGCGAAGAAGATGAGGCTCCCGCCAGCGGCAACGCTTTTTGTAGATCCTGCACCCGGCAGTGCAGGGAGAAGCGGCGAGCCCGCCCCCATCGGATCCCAGGAACCCATAGAATCTCGGGTGGACCGTATCAGCGATCTCCCGGACGCCATCCTTTGGGACATCATCTCGCTTCTCCCCACCAAGGATTGCTGCCGCACCCAAGTCCTCTCAATTCGGTGGCGCCCTCTATGGCGCGTCGTGCCCCTTAATCTCGACTGTCGTCAACTATCTCTCTTTAATGATTTTGAACTCCCCAGAGCCGTCATCTCCTCCCAGCAGGGCTCCATTCAAAGCCTCAGCATCCCGTCATGCTACCTGAGCAAGCATACCATGCCCTGCACGGTGGACGCCTGGCTGAAATCCCCTGAATTCACAGAACTACAGCTGCTTGAGTTCTACTATTCCCCAGGAAATCACCTACCAGATACCGAATGCCATGTACTTGTGTCCTCAGTACTGATGTCCATCTCGCGGTTTTCCTCCTCTCTCCACACCGCCTCCTATGCGCTGTGCTACCTACCAGACAATCTAGTACTAAACCTTCGACTCCCATTTCTCAAAAAACTTTCACTTGTGCGAGTTCATATATCGGAGGCCTCATTGCACAGCATCATCCACTCCGGTTGCCCTGTCCTGGAGTCCTTGGTGCTTGTTTTCACAGTTAGAATCGGTTGTCTCCAAATAAAGTCGCCTAACCTTTTAAGAATTGGAATTTCTTTTGACGGAAGGCAGCTCATCATCCAGGATGCCCCTTCACTTCAAAGGTTGATCCTTGATTCTAGTTATTCACCGTCATAAATAACTGTCCTCTCCACGCCTAAACTAGATACCTTGGGTGTAATACATGATCTCTGTGCTCATTTCAAGATGGTGTTCGGCTCCACAGTTCTTCAGGTATTGTATATTATCATCTACACTTGTAACCATAAGCTGCATTTTAAATTTCTGTCCATAAGTTATATATCATCTTGGAGTACACATTTTGTACTAATATTATGGTATATGCTCAATGAAGAGTTTCTCCATGGATAGCCTATCAATGGTGCTGGATTCTCTCAAGATCTTATATATCCAAATGAATAGTTTTGATCTGAACAAGATTATTGGCTTGCTGCAATGCTTTCCATGTCTGGATAAGTTGTATATAAAGGTGATAATTTCACGCACATTGGAAGCCAGCATATAGTGTACTAGAATTAATCGTTGAGCTGTTGCTCTTTCGACACTCTTTTTTAGACCTTAACTGTTTTCAATCTTCATGTAAATTTAGGCAACAGGACGGCGTAAGAAAGTTATAACCAATCGGTGGATTCGTAAGCACCAGGATTTTCTCACTTCTCATGACATTCGATTGAAGACAATAACGCTAGAATGATATGTAGCCAACCATGCAAAAACTAGATTTGTCACATTCTTCCTGCTGAATGTGAGCTTACTATTGTCCATCAGGCTTAAGTTTATCAGCAGCATGGTTTTGACAGATGGGTATGTCGAAGAGCAAAAAAAAGGAGTTTCAGGTGGACAAAAGAGCTTCTGAACATGTCGGGCTTCTACTTACAACATCTTGTGGTCATAATCCAGTAAATTTTATGACCCAGGATGTTCATTCTATGGACCTGACCGATCCATTTGACTGTGACTACCAAAAATAGTGCTGGAGTTAGATTTTGGTGCCCTTTTCAATCTGGGTTTTGTCTAACCTTGATGAACAATTAACCCTCATGCTTTTGTACGGTTTTAAGCTGGAGTTAGATGTTGTTGCCCTTTTCAACTCGGCTGTGACTGTCATATTTTCTTTGAAACAAGGCAAATGGCTTGCCATTCATTTAATTAAGAGTGAAATATTGTTAAAAAATCCCAACCAAGGGAAATAACATCACTCTCGCCGGCTGCTTGAGCTCACTGTGCATTACAGAACCCTAGTGATTATCCCCCACCAGCACCCACAAACTTATTTTGAACTAGCACACCAAATGGGCTGTAAATTTTCATAAGAAAGGTTGCATGACTGTGACAGATTTGGATTATGACATTTGGGACCCACGAGGAAAAAGCCTATCCAAGGTGGTGTCGACTTACTAGCTAGTCAACAAACGATTATGCCTACCAACCGTTGGATCGACATCCAACATTTGTCGTGTATCTTCTATCTCTTGTCTTCTTCCTCCAACCGCCCAAACCAAGCCACCCCGTCGGTTCCGCCCGCTCCCGCCTCCCACGGCTGGCTGCGCCTCCGCTGCCCTACCGTATCCTCCAACGTTGGCCAGCCCCTCCCTCTATTTTCCCCCACACGACCTGTTATTCTCCGGCGATGTCAGCCCCAACACGCACCCGCACCCGAACCAGTCAACCATCGTACTCCCCTCCACCTGTGACTAGACCGGCGCATCTTCCACGGCTCCTGTTCATTCCATTCGAGGCCTCGCCGTCATCCTCAGCCTTGGTTCGCTCGCCTTGCGCGGTGCACCACCCTCTTGCGTTGTCAATGTCGTGAACAACCGAGCGGAACAAGGAGACGACTATACCTAGAGAGGATGACAGTAGGGACCCACCAGGGTCATGGCAGTACACAAGCAAGTGCCTCATTATTACAATCCCAAAAATGGTTCCTCCTAATGGTTGGACATCTAGGGCTCACGCCATTGTCAACATAGTCAATAAACGAGAGAATTACACAACGAGCGGCTGACACCAGGGACCCAGCAGGTCGCGCAGTTGTTATTTACTTTTTTCTGAGGAACAAGCAGTTGTTATTTATACTAGTTTTATCGACAGATCAGGGTAACAACGGGGTTGTGTGGGGGCTGTGGCCCGTCTAGCCAGGGTTTTATTTATGTTTAACCCATCATGAGCCCAGCTGTGTTTTTTCAAATGGCTAGCCCAGTTCTACTTTTTTAAAGAAATACCCAAACAAGGCCTACTTGCTTTGTCAGCCCTGCTAGGCTGCAAATCTTTCAAGACGAGGAGAGTTTCATTTGCTTTGCCAAGAAAATGGGCTATCAGTAATGAGAATTGGGTTGTACATTTTTAAAACACATCAAACCAGGAATTAGTTTCATCTTTTTTCATTTCAAGATTTTAAATTTCATTGATTTTTATGCGTGGACAATTATTTGGATTTTATATTTATATAAATTTATTTTCCAAGTTAGTTTGAATGTGACTCAAAATTTCGGGATTAAAAACAGTTGACCACACCAAAATATGCAAAATTTCGTATAATTTTTAACCGTGGCCACAATATGGGCTATAATGCTGACAAAAAGAAGATGGGCTCCAAAAAAGTCCTTAAGAATTAGCAAATGGGCTGTAAATTATTAGAAATAATGGCAGATGGGATGTATGTTGTTTTCCACACATTTGAGGCTGACTTGTGCACCTACCATAGGTTGATGCATACGCTTTCCTAAAAAAAGTTGACGCACACGCAACGCCGTGTCAACTTAGTCAACACACGAGAGCAGTGACTGTTGGATGTCCATCCAACGGCTGTCGTGCTTCTTCAGTCTCTGCTCTTCCTGCTCCAGCCGCTCAAACAAGCGCCGGCGGGACTGCCTGCTCCCTCCTCCCGCGGTCGGCTGTGCTGCCGCGCAGGCCTCACCGCCCCACCATACTCCCATCGCTGGCCTAGCCATCCCTCTACTTACCCACACCTGCTGTTATTCTCCGGCGACGGCAGACGAACCAGTAAACCCTCGTACTCCCCTCCGCGTGGGAAACAACTGCCGAGTCTTCCATGGCTCCGTGTCGTTCCCTTCCTAGGCCTCGCCGTCGTCCACCACCCAGGTGCTCTCGGCGCCGCGCGGTCAACGTGGTCAATGAACGACATCCATCGGAAGTGGACTGTACGTGGAGAGGCTGACAGCTGGGTTCAGGGCCACCCGCAAGGAAATGCCTCCTTATTACGCGCAAAATAATGATTCCTCCACCTGACAGCTAGGACCCACCGGAAGGGCCTCTGTATTTCGTGAACAAAAACGTTCCCCCGCTGACAGCTCGGACCCACCAGCTATATCTTGGCATGGAAGGAAGTGCCTCCTTATTAAGCGAAAAATAACGGGTGCTCCCCATGACAGCTAGGGCCCACCAAATTTGGAGGCTGACTTGTTGCCCTACTAAGTTGACGCGTACGGAGGGCGTTGTCAACTTAGTCAACAAATGATTCTATCACCAGTGACCGTTGGATTGTTAACATCCAACAGTCGTCCTGCTTCTTCAACCTCTGATTTTCTTGCTCCAGCTGTCCAAACCACCGTGTGCTCCTGCCTCCCGTGGCCGGTTGTGCTGCCGCGGAGGCCTCACCGCCCCCTACTACTCCCACCGCTGGCCAGGCCATTCATCTACTCACCCACACCCCCTGTTATTCTGCGGCGATGGCAGCCTCACACCGCAGCCAAACCGGTCAACCCTCGTACTCCTCTCCGTGTGGGCATCCACTGTCGCGTCTTCCCCGGCTCCGAGTCATCCCCTTCCTAGTCCTCGCTGTCGTCCACCGCCTTGGTGCTCTCAGCGCGGCGTGGTCAATGTGGTCAAGGAACGACTTCCATCGGAAGAGTACTGTACGTGGAGAGGCTGACAACTGGTTCCACGGCCGCAGCAAGGAAGTGCAACCTTATTACTTGTAAAATAATTATTCCTCCACCTGACAGCAGGGACCCACTGGACGGGCCACCATATTTTGCGAAAAAATGTTTCCCCCCTGACTGCTGGGATCCACCAGCTACATTTCGCACGCAAGGAAGTGCGTCCATATTACAGGCACAAAAATGATTCTCCCCCTGATAGCTGGGACCCACCAGCAATAACTTCGCACGCAAGGAAGTGCCTCCTTATCCTCCCTGACAGTCGGGACCCACCTGGTCGAAGCGTACGTAGCGTTGTCATTCTGGTCGCGAACGTGTACGTACATACTGGCGATCGGTCTATCTGCAGGTTGCAGTGATGAACCGTGGCCGCGTAAGGAAGGGCACGTGTCATAGTAGAGGCGCAGACGTAGCATGTCACGCAGTCCCGTCAATATCGTGTACACGTACGTACAACCAGGGTGCAAGAAAGTAAATACGGCCACGTACATACATACGGGCGGGGTCTCGAACGCCTACTCGCGCATACGTACGGCGTCCTGTTCATCGGCAGCCAACCGGCTGGGTTGGAACAGAGAAACTGCGTCGTCGTGTTCATTTGGAGGCAACGGAATGCGTAGTGTTCATTGGGAGCCAACTGGCTTAGACGGAATAGCCGAAACGAGGCCTGGCATATCGCAGAATGGAGGAAATGGCCTTGTGTTCGACTGCCTATGGTTGAAACGGGATCCTGGCGTATCGCAAAATGGAGGAAACAGACTTCTCTTCGACCTCCTACGGTCGAAACGGGGTCTTGTTGATCGGGAGGGGTGTGGCGTACCGCAAAACGGAGGAAACGAACTTGTGTTGGAGCGCTACGGTCGAAATGGGGGTCCTGTTCATCGGGAGGGGTGTGGCGTACCGCAAAATGGGACTCCACAGGCTACTGTTCATCCACCATCTACTGCCTCACTCCAGCCTCCACGAGCTACTGTTCATCCACCGTCGACCTCCTCCAGCCTCCACCTGCGACTGTTCATCCACGGTGTCTCCCTCCTGCCTCCACCAGCTAATGTTCATCCACGGGCTCCTGTTCATCCAGCCTCCACCGGCTACTGTTCAACCAGCCCTCTCCACGGGGTCCTATTCAACCAGTTCTCCACAGGCTACTGTTCATCCAGCCCTCCACCGACTACTGTTCAACCAGCCCTCCACCGGCTGCTGTTCATCCAGCCCTCCACGGGGTCGTGTTCATCCACCCCCAACCGGCTCGATCGGGGTCATGTTCATCCAGCGGCAACGGCCTCTACTACCACGGGCCCGCACCGGGAACTGTTCATCCAACCCCCAACAACGCTCACTGTTCATCAAGAGGCAGCAGGTTCAATCGGCTTCATTTAGCAGCAGTAGCGAAGGAATCGCTCGATCGGGTTCAGTTAACAGACAGATCGATCGATCGCTCGGGTTTAGTAACGTGTAGCCTGCAGTGCAATCTCTCGGGTTTAGTAGGCGAACGCCTCGCTCGGGTTCAGTTAAAGCCCAACGCCTTGCACCCACGCGCGTACGTGTACGAGAGAAACATGCAATCCCTCCGTGCATCGCTCGGCCCCGACCACCCACCGTAACCGGGAATTCCTCGATATTTTCCTCGCCCTCGCTTCTACCACGGTTTTTCCCGTCATGAACGGCCCAAAGAATCTCATGCAGCTGCGTCTCTGGCCCGCCCAAGATGAAAAGCCCATTTTCTGTCATGATTTTTTGTCATAGAAGTAGGAGCCCACCACATCTATGATGATACCGGGTTTTGTCACAATTATCGTCATAGAAGTGTCATAAGCATGACAGGAAAAAAAATCGTTCGGCCCAAAATGTCACGGATGTGTCTTTTTTTGTAGTGCTTGTTTGGTGAATCGCCTCTTGAATGCTTGGTTTTGCACTAACGCTAACCATGGTTTTTTTCCAAGTATTTGTTGTACTTGCTCCTTTTGAAGGAATCACTAGATGGTGCAACATTGGAGAGTGCCCATTACGAGCTTGAAGATGATGAGTAGTTTGTGATCGTCCACTTCTACACGGCGAAGCCATCTCTTTCCCATGGTGATTTGGTTTTTGATCTGAGGTTGGATCCCAAGAGGGAGGGGATGATGCGGAGCATCCTGCGAATATCACCATGTAAAGAGTCCGTTCAGCAAGTGACACGTGCGACATCTACTTCACATACACAAAGGTGAATCATCTCCTTTACGCGTGTTCACTTGACCCCTTCGAGGTACTACTTGACACTCCACTCGTTTGGATACATAGGTATTGTCGGAGAACCACGGATGACGAGGAGGAGTGCGAGCGCAAGTGTACAAGTACACCATCTACAAGGGAAGCTTGGAAGCGAACATGGAAAAAGACGATGATGTTGAAGCTACAGTGGCCGGACATCCGGCACCTGTGCAGCCACGCAGGAGCTGCACCAACAGACGGTCAAAAGCATCAGCGGTCGGACATCCCGCGCCTCAGCAACAGCCGGACATCCGGCGTCCCACCCGGAAATCCAGCAGAGGAGTACAGCAGCTACAGCCACCAAATGGACAGACATCCGGCCCGAGCCCCAGACATCCGGCGCCTCCTGAAGCCCCGGACATCCGGGCCCCATCCCGGACATCAGGCATCTGCACGTGCACAGTTGGGACAAAGGCCCATGTATCCCTCTCCTACCTACCCATTCGCCCCTAGCACTATATATAGACACCCCCTCCTCATTTCTAGGGTTAGCAAATATGATAGCTCATCTTAGTTGAGCATTGCTCCTACCTTCTCTGCTTAAGAGAGAGAGACCACTCCTATGGAGTTCAAGACGTCCATGTGAGCATGTGAGAAGATCCCGAGGGATTCAAGACCGCCTTATGGGAAGGACCTACCTAGATCATCAAGACCCCATCTCCTTTGGATTTGGGATGAATTCTACCTTGTATGTTCCTCTTTGTTGTTCATGTACCTTTGTGGATCTTGTGTGTTTGATTGTCTAGTGGATGTGTGATTGGACTTGTTTGAGTGTTTCCCCTTGTGATTTCTCTGTTCTTCCCCGTGTTCATCGTTTTCTTCATGCTCCTCATGGGAATCCACTCCAATTGTGAAAGATCAATTGAAACCGGGTCTAGCCCCTTATCAGGTAGACCGGATGTCATGGTCTTCTCATGGCAGATGTCCTCGGGAAAGGACTTAGTCATGAGGCCATCGCCACTAGCTAGTAGCTTGAACGGGGTTGGTCGGAATCGAGAGACAAGGGTTTACCCAGGTTCGGCCCCTCACGGTGAAGGTAAAATCCTACTCCTGCTTGATTGATTATTATGTGGGATCTCGATTACAAGGGTGCAACTTGGCTATCCTAGTACTTGAGAGCCTGTAACTTAGTCTTTCTGCCTTAGGGGCTCCCCTTTATATATAGGTCGAGACCCTGGGCTTACAACAGAGTCCGGTCATAATACAACCCATATCCTAATCTGCTTTCTACTTATCTTACCTCCCAAGCAAGGGAGTTTCCTTTGTCTCTTAACCGAGTTAGTGTCCAAACATTGGGCCGTGAGCTGGCCCGCCGCATGAGTCGCCACCTGGGCCCTGAGCTTCATGGTTATCGCGGCCCATATAACGAACTTGTTTTCCTCAAGTTGACATTGCATAACCCGGCCCAGAATGGGTGGGTCATGCTGTGGTGTTATATCCCCAACATTAGCCCCCAGGTTGACTTGGATTTATCCATGTTATCTCAAAAATAATAATAATTCCAGATACCTTCCCAGAAATTCTTGCCTTTGAATCTGCATCGTGGCCGGGTCATATGTTGCCAGCTCATGACACCTTTACACTTTTAGACTTCTTTTTTATGGCATGGCATCATCTTCCTGGATTTCCAGAGTATGGGTGTGACATCACAATGGATCTTTCGAGTATATTTGGCAGGCCTGAAATCGAGGCTTCCCTTACTCGAAAAGTTACTACGCCACCTCTGTTGATGCGCCTGCCTTTTCCCCTTCTCACTGCCCTTATAAAACACACGAGGGGGGCCCAAATCCATTTTTACTGCTCCAGCCTTCGGTCGTCTCCTTCCTCGGGCCCGAGCTCTCTCACACCCGCGCCGTGCTTCTTCAAGTTCGTCAGTACCTCACATGCGACCTTGACGCCGTTCAAACTATTGCCAGAGCTAGCCGGAACACTCCGGCCACTCTGCGCCGTAGCCAGGTATGCCTTAGATCTTCCTCACTGGATCTGTGACATTGATTCCCTTGCTTAGGTCATTGTAGTCCATCGGTGTTTTCTACCATTCTTCGGCTAGCAGATCTAGATGTGATTTAGTAATCCGTAGAAGCATTATGATTGCGGTTACACCTTCATTTTTGCATCTAGAACCTCCTTACTGCTCTCGAACCCCCTGATGGACTAGTTCGAGCTTCCACTTCTTGTTTTAGGTCTAGTGAATATTTTCTTTTCGAACAATTTTGTAGATCCGTAATTGTAACTGCTTTCTCAAAATCTTGCTTCTGGCCAATACTTAGCATAAAATTACAAATCCTCTAAATAGGACGAGCCGACTTATGATTTGCCTGTGTAGCTCATATAACTTGATAATCATAATTTTGATAGACATAGTCACCCCTTATCCGGTCGGCTCAACATTTTGAGTAACTTGGCGACTCGTCAGTAATGGAACGAACGTGCAGACTGGCCCAAAATCATAGCAACCTCGTTATTTTGCCGGCTTATAACATAAATAGTTTGGCGACTTATCGCCCATGAAAATGACTCGCCATCCATATTTTACTTGCAGTTTTAACTCTTGAGCAACTCATCATGGCCAAGACTGATAAGGCCTGCAACTCGGTCAAATCTCAAGTTTCTACCCTTGTGCTCGATTACCTCGTGGGCAAGGCCTGCTATTGGCTCAAGGAGTAATCAGTTGGTGGGCACCTGATGAAGAAAGCTCCTCTCAGCCCGACGAGGAAGAAGTCATTGTTTTCACAGATCACCTTTATCAGGCACCGCCCGGTCCAAATTCTTCTGAGATTTCCTCATCTTCTTTGACTTCCACCCCTAGGATATTGGCCCATACTCCATGACCAACCTTTGCCAATTTCAAGTGTTTTGTGAAGTCTATCTTCAGACGGAGCCAACTGTCCCCCTTTTCTGGCAATTCTTCTACATCAACCACCAGACCGAGTTCGTGAATGGTCCTAGCATAGAACTTGGTGGGATTTTCATTCAAAGGCAAAAAAACTCCCTTCCCAGAGGCAAACCTGGCGAGTCATTCGAAAGGATGGAATAAAACTTGGTTGTATTGCAAGAACACTGCTCCCACAAACAAAAACCCATTGCCGGGTTACAGATTGGACCGGCTCAACACAACCATTGCTTTCCCGGGTTGGCCGACTAATGAAAAGCGACAACAAGTCGCTCCCGTATACTCAAAATTGAGGGCCTTGTCAGCGAATGGCCTTACTGGGATTGATCTGACCCAGTGTTGGATTAGCTAGAGAATTCAGCCATTAAGTCGGAGGGGCGACTTAATGTGCAATTATACTGGTGACTTAGCTGATGTGCAATGCTTCAGTCAAGTCGACTTGTCAGCGGATGAGATCAACAAGGCCACAAAAAGGCTGTTGGGAGAGCCTCAAGATAAATGCACCAAGACTAGGCTTGCTCCCTTCTGCCTAAAGAACCTAGTGCCTCCAGTAAGTATTCTTGCACTTTGTCTTATTCATTATGTATTTTGATTTGTTCATATTAATTTTTGACCTGCGGCTTATAATGTACATAGGCAAACAACAAGTTCTGGAAAAAGAAGCCCCGAAAAGTTGCCCCTGCTCTAGTTGAGCAAGTGGATGAGCTGGCCAACACTGATGAGGCAGCCAGTGGAGATGAGTCGGAGGTAGAACTTGACTTGCTTGGCCGTCTTTTTAATCAACTTGCTGACGCCCCTTCTTCTCAGGACAATACTGAGGCCAGTCGAGCCGGCAACGCCAAGGTAATTTCAATATCATCCAGCTCAGAAATTTTATTCCCAAGGAAAACGAGATGAGTCATCAGAAAGGTACCACTTTCACATCCGGACGCTTACTTAGATCCAAACTTTATTTTTAAGAAGTCGCAGCAAGCCGGCAAGCGCAAACTCCGGAGCAATTCTGGCGAGTTGTCTATCGGCTTATCAAATGAGCCAGTCGCTCATAAACGACGGAATGAGGTGCCTCATAGCCCAACTCCATCTCTTTCAAGAACCGGACTCATTAGGCAATCACTTAACCCCTCTGATTCAAATTATCAGGAGTTGTCGCCGTCGTTGGAGAATCAACACGCACTCAACTGCCGGCTTTCACAATCAAGTGCGGGTAAGTATCTGAAATATTTTTCCTTACCATTGTAAATCTTATTGACTAAAGCTTGCTTGTATTGGCATCAGGGCCAAAGCCTTTGCCAAGAAAAAGGCTGGTGAGCCTTCCATCATACCTGCTACCTCCGGCACCCAAGATCCTCCATAGGATAACCCGGAAGCCCAGATCATGCACATGAGCGAGAACAACCCGAACCATGGAAAAGAAACAGTCCATGAGCCGGTAATTACCGATAAGCTGCCGGTGGTCAATGCAGTTGGACAAACCGGGCCAGATGAAGTAGTTCACGATGTTCACCTGCCAAGTCCTATGCTTGCCTCTAGCCAAAAAGTTGAAGGTGCCAATTGAATGGAGATTGACACGGAGGTGATCATTATTGGGGAGGGATAGAGCGGTCCTGATGCTTCGGGTACTTTGGCCAAGATTTTGGCCAAAGATGAGCCGGTCCCACTGGACAAGGGGAAGACCAAGCTAGAACTCCCCGGCTTAGAAAATATGAGTGTTGAAGAGTTGCACCAGGGGTTTTTGATTTGGCTGTCTGAGAGCCACGATACTGAGATAGGCATGGTTAAACATGCTGAGAAGAAAGTATGAGGTATGGAATGATCCATTTTTCCAATACTGTATATATACTTACATAGCCCCCAAGTCTTAGACATAGGAAAGCATGAGTATGTGTGAGACTTGCATATAATTTTGACAAGTACACTATAGCCCCCAAGGGCCGACTCATCTCTGTGAGAGAGTCGGGTCATCAAATTGTTGATTGTAACTATTGAACTAAAGAACACCGTGTAGCCCCCAAGGGCCGGCTCATCTCCATGAGATGTGTCGGGTCTTTTCTATGCATTCTTTTGAAAAAACAAATTGCATTAGCCCCCAAGTGCCATGTAGGTTGCTTGCAGCTGCTTGGGACTTGAATATAGAATAATTTTTGCCTCTTGTAAGCCCCAAGGATTGGATTATTATGTAGATAACAAGCTAGTACTTTATAACTTTTGTGGAGAATAACAAAGCTTAAAGTATCCCCCATGAGCCGGTCATATTTTAAAAAATGGCCAGGTCATCATAAGAAACAAGTGAGGATGCATTAGCCCCCATGTGTCATGTTGACTGCTTGCAGCTGCATGAGACTTTAGCATAGAAGATCAATGTAGAAAAAAGTCAAGTTGTAGCCCCCAAGTATAGGGTCATGGAATTTTGCCGGCTCGGGACTTTTCATGACTCATTGCTTGTTTTAACTGTAGGATATGCTGAATGCTGCCGAGTCAAAACTGAATTGCTTAAAAACGGATTTTGAGGCAGAACATGCCTTGTGAGCGCAGGCAGAATCGAGCCTGCAAGAGACTCAACAAACTTGCGCAGAAAAATTGGAGAAGGCCAAAACCACCTTTGATGCTGAAAAAGCCGCTTTTGAGACTGAAAAAGCTGCCTTATCAAACGTGTGGAAGAGGCCGAAAACCGACTTGTGGCTGAGACAGAAAAATTGCAAGGCTTGAAGCATCATATCACGAATATGACTGTAGCCATCTTTGGTAAGCATCCCTTTGATTTTTTTCTGATAAATCATCTGTCAACTTCCGGGTTAAAATCGAATTGGTAGTATGGCTGTGTAATCCTCGAGTGTTTGAACTTTCAGGCAGAAAAAATGGAAACGCCATCCAGGTGCCTTTGGTTAAGTTGGAAGCCATATATAACTTCCTTGAGCAACTGTATGTAGGGAGCCTGTTTACTATTATGGTTATAAAGGGCGGAAAGGAGCCTCCAAAGTTTATAAAAGACATGTTGAAACAACTGTCTACTATCCCCAAGCAGATCGAGGAGTGGAAAAGATTAGCCGCCCGGGCTGGCGCTATGTTTTCACCCCGCCATACGCTGGACATCATTGATGTTGGTCGGCTTAGCAAGGGAGGTCACTGATGACCCACAAGTATAGGGGATCAATCGTAGTCCTTTCGATAAGTAAGAGTGTCGAACCCAACGAGGAGCAGAAGGAAATGACAAGTAGTTTTCAGGAAGGTATTTTGTGCAAGCACTGAAATACTCGGTAATAGGTAGTTTGATAGCAAGATAATTTGTAAGAAGCAAGTAACAGTTGTTGGGGAACGTAGTATTTCAAAAAAAATCCTACGATCACACAAGATCTATCTAAGAGAAGCATAGCAATGAGCGGGGAGAGTGTGTCCACGTACCCTTGTAGATCGAAAGCGGAAGCGTTTAGTAACGCGGTTGATGTAGTCGAATGTCTTCATGATCCAACCGATCCAAGTACCGAACGTATGGAACCTCCATGTTCAGCACACGTTCAGCATGATGACGTCCCATGAGCTCTTGATCCAGTTGAGGACGAGGGAGAGTTCCATCAGCACGATGGCGTGGCGACGGTGATGATGAAGTTACCGGCGCAGGGCTTCGCCTAAGCAATATGACGATATGACCGAGGTGTTAACTATGGAGGGAGGCACCGCACATGGCTAGGAACAATTGATCTGTGTTCTAGGGGTGCCCTCCCCACGTATATAAAGGAGGGAGATGGAGGGAGGCAGCCTAGGGCGCACCCAAGTAGGAGGAATCCTACTTGGGCCCCTAGTCCAATTCGGCCCCTCCCCTACCATATTTGGACAAGGGGGAAAGGAAGGAGGGGGGGGAAGGAAGTAGGAGTCCTACTTCATACTTTCCTTTCCTCCTCTCCTTTCCCTTTCTCCCCACGTGGCTGGCCCTATAGGGGGCACACCAGCCCCTTTTGGGCTGGTGTGTTCCCTTACTTGGCCCATTAAGCCCATATCTTTGCCGGGGTTGCCCGGAACCCCTTCCGGTGACCCGGTATCATCCGGAACACTTCCGGTGTCCAAGTACCATCGTCCTATATATGAATCTTTACCTCTCGACCATTTTGAGACTCCTCGTCATGTCCGTGATCTCATTCGGGACAGCGAATAAACTTCGGTCATCAAATCACATAACTCATAATACAAATCGTCATCGAACGTTAAGCGTGCGGACCCTACGGGTTCGAGAACTATGTAGACATGACCGAGACACATCTCCGGTAAATAACCAGTAGCGGAACCTAGATGCTCATATTGGCTCCTACATATTCTACGAAGATCTTTATCGGTCAAACCGCATAACAACATACGTTGTTCCCTTTGTCATCGGCATGTTACTTGCCCGAGATTCGATCATCGGTATCATCATACCTAGTTCAATCTTGTTACCGGCAAGTCTCTTTACTCGTTCCGTAGAGCATCATCCCGTGACTAACTCATTAGTCACATTGCTTGCAAGGCTTATAGTGATGTGCATTACCGAGAGGGCCCAGAGATACCTCTCTGATACACGGAGTGACAAATTCTAATCTCGATCTATGCCAACCCAACAAACACCTTCGGAGATATATGTAGAGCATCTTTATAATCACCCAGTTACGTTGTGATGTTTGATAGCACACAAGGTGTTCCTCCGGTATTCGGGAGTTACATAATCTCATAGTCAGAGGAACATGTATAAGTCATGATGAAAGCAATAGCAATAAAACTAAACGATCATTATGCTATGCTAATGGATGGGTCTTGTCCATCACATCATTCTCTAATGATGTGATCCCGTTCATCAAATGACAACACATGTCTATGGTCAGGAAACATAACCATCTTTGATTAACGAGCTAGTCAAGTAGAGGCATACTAGGGACACTTTGTTTTGTCTATGTATTCACACATGTACTAAGTTTCCGGTTAATACAATTCTAGCATGAATAATAAACATTTATCATGATATAAGGAAATATAAATAACAACTTTATTATTGCCTCTAGGGCATATTTCCTTCAACGGTAAAGGTAAATAAAGTGCAGCAAGGTAGCCCAATCCTTTTGTGGCAAAGGACAGGCCAAAACAGTCTCTTATAATAAGCAAAGTGTTCTTGAGGGCACACGGGGATTTCATCTAGTCACTTTCATCATGTTGGTTTGATTCGCGTTCGCTACTTTGATAATTTGATATGAGGGTGGACCGGTGCTTGGGTGTTGTTCTTACTTGAACAAGCCTCCCACTTATGATTAACTCCCTCACAAGCATCCTCAACTACGAGAAAAGTATTAAGATAAAATCTAACCATAGCATTAAACATTTGGATCCAAATCGGTCCCTTACGAAGTAGCGCATAAACTAGCTAGGGTTTAAGCTCCTGTCACTCTAGCAACCCATCATCTAATAACTACCCCACAATGCATTCCCTTAGGCCCAAAGATGGTGAAGTTTCATGTAGTCGACGTTCACATGACACCATTAAGGGAATCACAACATACATATCATCAAACTATCAAACACATATCAAGTTCACATGATTACTTGGAACATGACTTCTCCCGTGACCTCAAGAACAAAAGTAACTACTCACAAGTGATAATCATGCTCAAGATCAGAGGGTATTAAATAGCATAATGGATCTGAACATATAATCGTCCCCCAAATAAACCATATAGTAATCAACTACAAGATGTAATCAACACTACTAGTCACCCACAGGTACCAATCTGAGGTTCCGGTACAAAGATTGAACACAAGAGATGAACTAGGGTTTCAAAGGAGATGGTGTTGTTGAAGATGTTGATGGAGATTGGCCTCCCAAACATGAGAGGGTTGTTGGTGACGATGATGACTTTGATTTCCCCCTCCGGGAGGGAAGTTCCCCCGGCGGAATCACTCCGCCGGAGGGCAAAAGTGCTCCTGCCCAAGTTCCGCCTCGAGACGGCGACACTCCTCTCGAAAGTCCTCTCCTTATTTTTTTTTAGGTCAAAATGACCTATATACCAGAAGATGGGCACCAGAGGTGGGCCGGGCTGACCGCAACCCACCAGGGCGCGCCTGGGGGGCCTAGCGCGCCCTGGTGTCTTGTGGTCACTAGGTGGCCACCCTCCGGTAGTTATTTTCTCCAGTATTTTCATATATTCCAAAATAATTCTCCGTAAATTTTCAGCTCATTTGCAGTAGTCCAGAATAGGTAGCTCTGACGTAGCTTTTTCAATTCCAGAATTCCAGCTGCTGGCATTCTCCCTGTTTGTGTAAAGCTTGCATATTATGAGAGAAAAGGCATTAGAATTACTCCATAAAGCATTGTTATGCAAAAAAACATTATAAATAACAGTAGGAAAACATGATGCAAAATGGACGTATCAGTCACCACCTTGATTTTCTACGAATTAGCTTCAATGCCTCATTCAAACACCAGAAAACCTAGCAATTTTCTTGCAGGAACGCAAACAACACACTTGGCTGGGTTAAGAATCATCTTGTAAACCCGAAGATCGCCAAAGGTTTCCTTGAGGTCATCCAGCAGCGTCTCCTTCTTCTGGAACTTGACCACAACATAAGCATGAACATTGCACCCGATCTGATTGTGAAAACAATTTTGTACGCATCGCTAATAAGTAGCTCCCGCGCTCTTAAGCCCAAAAGGCATGGAAGCATAGCAAAAAGCCCCAAAGGGTGTGATGAAGGCCATCTTATCCTAATCCTCAACAGCCATCTTTATCTGATGATAGCCAGAGTAAGCATCCAGGAAATGTAAACTCTCACAACTAGCCGTGGAATCCAACATCTGATCAATGCGAGGAAGGGCAAACGGGTCTTTGGGACAAGCTTTGTTAAGATCTGTGTAATCAACACACATATGCCAAGTGTCATTTTTCTTCAGAACAAGCATTGGATTGGCCAGCCACTCAGGATGAAATAATTCTACGATGAACCTGGCAGCTAGGAGTCGACCCACTTCTTCTCTGATAGCTTTGCATCTCTCCTCGTTAAAATGACGGAGGTATTGCTGGATTGGTTTCATCTTAGGATCAACATTGAGGTGGTGCTTAGCAAATTCTCTCGGTACACCAGGCATATCAGAAAGTTTCCATCCGAAAATGTCCTGATTCTCACGGATGAAATCGATGAGCGCGCTTTCCTAAAGTAAACTGTTGGGATGAGTGGCCAGGGGTGAAACCAATATGTTTCGTGTCCTCGGCTAACTTAAACTTGAGCGGGGGATCAGACTCTGTGGTGGGTTTCTTCAGGGGGTCATGTCGACCAGGTCAACATTGGATGTATAAAACTTCAATTCCTCTGCTGCGCAGGTCGAATCAGCATAAGCTACGCCCCCCTCTTCACACTCACGAGCAATCCTTTTGTCACCATTGGTTGTGATAGTGCCTTCTGGCCTAGGCATCTTGAGTTTGAAATAAACATAGCAGGGTCTAGACATGAAACGAGCATAAGCCGACCGCCCAAAAAGGGCATGATACAGACTCTTTATCTTGACCACCTCAAATGTTAGGAACTCTGATCTATAATTGTACTCATCGCCAAATGCATATTCCATCTTAATCCGCCCAATAGGATAAGTAGACTTTCCATGAACAATCCCGTGGAAGACAGTTGAAGACGGCAAGAGTTGTTTCTCTGACAAGTTCATTGATAACCCACAAGTATAGGGGATCGCAACAGTTTTCAAGGGTAGAGTATTCAACCCAAATTTATTGATTCGACACAAGGGGAGCCAAAGAATGTTCTCAAGTATTAGCAGTTGAGTTGTCAATTCAACCACACCTGGATAACTTAGTATCTGCAGCAAAGTATTTAGTAGCAAAGTAATATGATAGTAGTGGTAACGGTAACAAAAGTAACGGTAGCAGAAGTAATATTTTTGGTGTTTTGTAGTGATTGTAATAGTAGCAACGGAAAAGTAAATAAGCGAAGAACAATATGTGAAAAGCTCGTAGGCATTGGATCGGTGATGGAGAATTATGCCGCATGCGGTTCATCATGTAACAATCATAACATAGGGTGACACAGAACTAGCGCCAATTCATCAATGTAATGTAGGCATGTATTCCGAATATAGTCATACGTGCTTATGGAAAAGAACTTGCATGACATATTTTGTCCTACCCTCCCGTGGCAGCGGGGTCCTAATGGAAACTAAGGGATATTAAGGCCTCCTTTTAATAGAGTACCGGAACAAAGCATTAGCACATAGTGAATACATGAACTCCTCAAACTATGGTCATCACCGGGAGTGGTCCCGATTATTGTCACTTCGGGGTTGCCGGATCATAACACATAGTAGGTGACTATAGACTTGCAAGATAGGATCAAGAACTCACATATATTCATGAAAACATAATAGGTTCAGATCTGAAATCATGGCACTCGGGCCCTAGTGACAAGCATTAAGCATAGCAAAGTCATAGCAACATCAATCTCAGAACATAGTGGATACTAGGGATCAAACCCTAACAAAACTAACTCAATTACATGATAGATCTCATCCAACCCATCACCGTCCAGCAAGCCTACGATGGAATTACTCACTCACGGCGGTGAGCATCATGAAATTGGTGATGGAGGATGGTTGATGATGACGATGGCGACGAATCCCCCTCTCCGGAGCCCCGAACGGACTCCAGATCAGCCCTCCCGAGAGGTTTTAGGGCTTGGCGGCGGCTCCGTATCGTAAAACGCGATGAATCCTTCTCTCTGATTTTTTTCTCCCCGAAAGTGAATATATGGAGTTGGAGTTGAGGTCGGTGGAGCGTCAGGGGGCCCACGAGGTAGAGGGCGCGCCCTCCACCCTCGTGGACAGGGTGTGGGCCCCCTGACGTGGATTTTTATTCCAGTATTTTTCTTATTTTCCAAATAGATGTTCCGTGGAGTTTCAGGTCATTCCGAGAAGTTTTTTTTCTGCACATAAATAACACCATGGAAAGTCTGCTGAAAACAGCGTCAGTCCGGGTTAGTTCCATTCAAATCATGCAAGTTAGAGTCCAGAACAAGGGCAAAAGTGTTTGGAAAAGTAGATACGATGGAGACGTATCAACTCCCCCAAGCTTAAACCTTCGCTTGTCCTCAAGCAATTTAGTTGATAAACTGAAAGTGATAAAGAAAAACTTTTACAAACTCTGTTTGCTCTTGTTGTTGTAAATATGTAAAGGCAGCATTCAAGTTTTCAGCAAAGATTATGACTAACCACATTTGCAATAACTCTTAGATCTCAGGTTTACTCATATCAAGGGCATAATCAACTAGTGAGCAATAATAATAAATCTCAGATGACAACACTTTCTCAAAACAATCATGATATGATATAACAAGATGGTATCTCGCTAGCCCTTTCTGAGACCGCAAAACATAAATGCAGAGCACCTTTAAAGATCAAGGACTAACTAGACATTGTAATTCATGGTAAAAGAGATCCAATTATAGTCATACCCAATATAAATTAATAGTAATGAATGCAAATGACAGCTGCGCTCTCCAGCTAGTGCTTTTTAATAAGAGGGTGATGACTCAACATAAAAGTAAATAGATAGGCCCTTCGCAGAGGGAAGCTGGGATTTGTAGAGGTGCCAGAGCTCGGTTTTGAAATAGAGATAAATAATATTTTGAGCGGCATACTTTCATTGTCAACATAACAACCAAGAGATGGCGATATCTTCCATGCTACACACATTATAGGCGGTTCCCAAACAGAATGGTAAAGTTTATACTCCCCCTCCACCAACAAGCATCAATCCATGGCTTGCTCGAAACAACGAGTGCCTCCAACAAGCAACAGTCCCAGGGGGAGTTTTGTTTGCAATTATTTGATTTAGTTTGCATAAAGCATGGGACTGGGCATCCCGGTGACCATCCATTTTCTCGTGAGTGAGGAGCGGAGTCCACTCCTCTTGAGAATAACCCGCCTAGCATGGAAGATAAGGGCAGCCCTAGTTGATACATGAGCTATTCGAGCATACAAAACAGAATGTTTATTTGAAGGTTTAGAGTTTGGCACATACAAATTTCTTGGAACGGCGGGTAGATACCGCATATAGGAAGGTATAGTGGACTCATATGGAATAACTTTGGGGTTTAAGGGATTGGATGCACAAGCAGTATTCCCGCTTAGTACAAGTGAAGGCTAGCAAAAGACTGGGAAGCGACCAACTAGAGAGCGACAACAGTCATGAACATGCATTAAAATTAATAAACATTGAGTGAAAGCATGAGTAGGATATAATCCACCATGAACATAAATATCGTGAAGGCTATGTTGATTTTGTTTCAACTACATGTGTGGACATGTGCCAAGTCAAGTCACTTAAATCATTCAAAGGAGGATACCACCCCATCATACCACATCACAACCATTTTAATAGCATGTTGGCACGCAAGGTTAACCATTATAACTCATGGCTAATCAAGCATGGCATAAGCAACTATGATCTCTAATTGTCATTGCAAACATGTTTATTCATAATAGGCTGAATCAGGAACGAGAACTCATCGTATTTACAAAAACAAGAGAGGTCGAGTTCATACCAGCTTTTCTCATCTCAGTCAGTCCCTCATATATCGTCATAATTGCCTTTCACTTGCACGACCGAACGATGTGCAAATAATAAGAGTGCACGTGCATTGGACTAAGCTGGAATCTGCGAGCATTCAATAAACTGGAGAAGACAAGGCAATATGGGCTCTTGGTTAAATCAACAATAATGCATATAAGAGCCACTTCAACAATTTAATCATGGTCTTCTCCTAACGACCCCCAAAGAAAAGAAAAGAAATAAAACTATTTACACGGGAAAGCTCCCAACAAGCAAAAGAAGAACGGGAAATCTTTTTGGGTTTTCTTTTTGATTACTACTACTACAGCAAGAAAGATAAACTAACTAAAAGCTACAACTATTTTTTTTGTTTTTCTTAAAGTTTATTAAACACACAAGAAGAAAGCAGGAAAAAGAAAAAAAATAAACTAGCATGGATATTACAGTGAAAGAGTATGAGCAACGACATCTAGTAATGAGTGTGTGTGAACATAAATGTAATGTCGGTGAGAGATACGTACTCCCCCAAGCTTAGGCTTTTGGCCTAAGTTGGTTTATTGCCACGGATGGCCTGGCGGATATCCATAGTTGTAGCTGGGGTCGCATTGAGATGAAGAGGACTCTAACTGCCATTGGCTGGCAGTCATCTCCGGATCCCAAAAGTAATCATACTGTCGTGGAGGCTCAAATTGTGGTTCTGGCTCCGGGGCTGGTGTAGGGTTCCGGTAAGCGTAAATGGCCGCCCACGGAACGAGATACGGACCTTCAGATAAATTAAACAAGGAAGGAGCAGGCAAGGTAATAGTCTCAGGGTGATGTTTATCAAAGAACAATTTGTATTTAAGCTCCCCTTCCTTGTTCTTAACAATAAAGTCATGCGCTACCATACTCTTATAATCTAAATAAGCATTGGGCCGCAATTTTTCTTCTTTCTCATAGAGCCTAATAGGTATGTTATAATGTGCAGCAAGGCGTGAAGCATAAATACCTCCAAAGATGGGACCCTTTGTACGGTTCAAACTTAACCGTTTAGCAATAATACCGCCCATACTAATAGTTTTATCGGAAAATAAACCATGGAACAAAATGATAATATCAGGAACACTAAGGTTTCCACAGTTTCCGCGACCAATCAAGCAACGACTAGCAAATATGGCAAAGTAGCGTAAAACAGGAAAATGTATGCTAGTGATTCTTGCATCGGAAACCTTCCTGGTTTCCCCCACAGTAATGGTGTCAATAAACCCGTCCACATCTTTACAATGTGGTTCATCTAAGGTACCCTCGAAGGGTATATTGCAAACCTTGCAAAATTCATCTAGTGGCATCTACTTAACAACATCATATAAATGAAACTCTACTGAAGGAGGTGTTACTTTAGGAAAATAGTAGAAGTTTTGCACAAAAGTATTGGTGAGTAAGAGATACTGATGACGTTGGTCGCGGAGGAAGTCGGTGAGGCCAACATTCTCAGCCAATGAATAGAAATCATCATAAATCCAGGCTTCTCTCAAGAAAGCATCGGAAGGCCATTCACACAGCCGGACCTCCGCGGTGCGAGGCAAATTATATTTGGGCCTCTGTGCTTCCTCACTTTGCTTTTCCTTCGAGCTTCGGCTCGATGAGCCCCTCAAAAATCTCTTCATTATTTTCTGAAAAATTCTGAAATTTTTAGTAACTTCAAACAAAAGTGAACCAAGCTCAATAAAATTGATAGCAACTACTCCTACAAGTGCCTAGAGCCTATATCATGCATTAGAACTACTTGGAACCATATAAATTTGACATGCAAGCTCAAGAACATGGTTACCTAGGCAGCACAAATTTGCAATGAATAGAGCACTAGAACATAAACTAATTGGACCAATGGAGGAGTCACATACCAAGGAACAATCTCCCCAAGCAGTTTTGTGAGAGGTGCTTTGAGCAAGGAGATCGAAAATCGCAGCAAAATGAGCTAGAACTCGTGCTTGAGCTGGATATTGGTGTTTGTGGGAGGAAGAAGGAGTGTGTGGGTGCAGGAATAAGTGGAGGAGGGCCACCATGGGCCCACGAGGCAGGGGGGCGCGCCCAGGGGGGTAGGGCGCGCCCTCCACCCTCGTGGCCAGGTGCTTGCCCCTCCTGCAGTGTTCTCAGTGCCAGATATATATTCTCAAATATTCCAGAAAAAATCATATTCCATTTTCAGGGCATTTGGAGAACTTTTATTTTCAGGGTATTTTTATATTGCACGGATAAATCAGAAAACAGACAGAAAAATACTATTTTACTTTATTTCAACTAAATAACAGAAAGTAGAAAGAGTGTACAGAAGGTTGTGCCTTCTAGTTTCATCCATCTCATGCTCATCAAAAGGAATCCACTAACAAGGTTGATCAAGTCTTGTTAACAAACTCATTTCGAATAACATGAAACCGGAGAAATTTCGAATAACACTATGTTACCTCAACGAGGATATGCACATCCCCAACAATAAGAATATCATATTTCTTTTTGACAGTAGGAAGAGGAAATTCAAAACCTCCAAATATAATCGATGGAATTTTTCCAATAGAATTGATACTATGAACTTGAGGTTGTTTCCTCAAAAAGTGTACCGTATGCTCGTTACCATTAACATGAAAAGTGACATTGCCTTTGTTGCAATCAATAACAGCCCCCGCAGTATTCAAAAAGGGTCTTCCAAGAATAATAGACATGCTACCGTCCTTGGGAATATCAAGAATAACAAAGTCCGTTAAAATAGTAACGTTTGCAACCACAACAGGCACATCCTCACAAATACCGACAGGTATAGCGGTTGATTTATCAGCCATTTGCAAAGATATTTTAGTAGGTGTCAACTTATTCAAATCAAGTCTACAATATAAAGAGAGAGGCATAACACTAACACCGGCTCCAAGATCACATAAAGAAGTTTTAACATAGTTTCTTTTAATGGAGCATGGTATAGTGGGTACTCCTGGATCTCCTAGTTTCTTAGGTATTCCACCCTTAAAAGTATAATTAGCAAGCATGGTGGAAATCTCAGCTTCAGGTATCTTTCTCTTATTTGTAACAATATCTTTCATATACTTAGCATAAGGATTCATTTTGAGCATATCAGTTAATCGCATACGCAAAAAGATAGGTCTAATAATTTCAGCAAAGCGCTCAAAATCCTCATCATCCTTTTTCTTGGATGGTTTGGGAGGAAAAGGCATGGGTTTCTGAACCCATGGTTCCCTTTCTTTACCATGTTTCCTAGCAACAAGGTCTCTCTTATCATAACGTTGAAGTCTTTGATTGTGGGTTATCAAGATCAACAGCAGGTTCAATTTCTACATCATTATCATTACTAGGTTGAGCATCATCATGAACATCATCATTAGCATTTTCATTAGGTTCATGTTCATTACCAGATTGTGTTTCAGCATCAGAAATAGAAATATCATTTGGATTCTCAGGTGGTTCAGCAATAGGTTCACTAGAAGCATGCAAAGTCCCATTTTTCTTTTTCTTCTTTGTAGAAGGACTAGGTGCATCAATATTATTTCTCTGAGAATCTTGCTCAATTCTCTTAGGGTGGCCTTCAGGATACAATGGTTCCTGAGTCATTCTACCAGTTATAGTAGCCACTCTAACAGCATAATCATTTTTCTTACTATTCATTTCATTGAGCAAATCATTTTGAGCCTTAAGTACTTGTTCTACTTGAGTGGTAACCATAGAAGCATGTTTAGTAATTAGTTTAAGTTCACCTTTAACTCTAGACATATAATCACCCAAGTGTTCAAGCGTATCGGAATTATATTTCAATTCCCTACCAAAATAAGCATTGAAGTTTTCTTGTTTGACAATAAAATTATCAAACTCTTCTAAGCATTGTCTAGCAGACTTATAGTAAGGAATATCACCTTCATCAAATCTATAGAGAGAATTTACCTTTACTACCTGTGTCGGGTTATCAAGACCATGAGGTTCTTCAATAGGTAAAGGATTAAGATCATATGCTCCTTCAACAGCCGGTAAATTAAGACCGTGTATTTCTTCAATAGGAGGTAAATTCTTAACATCTTCAGCTTTAATACCCTTTTCTTTCATAGATTTCTTTGCCTCTTGCATATCTTCTGGACTGAGAAATAGAACACCTCTCTTCTTCAGAGTTGGTTTAGGAATAGACTCAGGAATTGGCTCAGGAAGTGTCCAATTATTTTCATTTGTTAACATATTATTCAATAGAATTTCAGCTTCATCCGGAGTTCTTTCCCTGAAAACAGAACCAGCACAACTATCCAGGTAACCTCTGGAAGCATCGGTTAGTCCATTATAAAAGATATCAAGTATTTCATTTTTCTTAAGAGGATGATCAGGCAAAGCATTAAGTAACTTGAGAAGCCTCCCCCAAGCTTGTGGGAGACTCTCTTCAATTTGCACAAAATTGTATATTTCCCTCAAAGCAGCTTGTTTCTTATGAGCAGGGAAATATTTAGCAGAGAAGTAATAAATCATATCCTGGGGACTACGCACACAACCAGGATCAAGAGAATTAAACCATATCTTAGCATCACCCTTTAATGAGAATGGAAATATTTGAAGGATATAAAGGTAGCGAGTTCTCTCATCATTAGTGAACAGGGTGGCTATATCATTCAATTTAGTAAGATGTGCCACAACAGTTTCAGATTCATAGACATGAAAAGGATCAGATTCAACCAAAGCAATTATATCAGGATCAACAGAGAATTCATAATCCTTATCAGTAACACAGATATGTGAAGTAGCAAAAGCAGGGTCAGGTTTCATTCTATCATTAAGAGATTTCTGCTTCCATTTAGCTAATAACCTCTCGAGTTCATATCTATCTTTGCAAGCTAAAATAGCTAAAGTAGCTTCTTTATCAAAAACATAACCCTCAGGAATAACAGGCAAGTCTTCATCATCACTTTCATCAATATAATCAGTTTCAATAATTTCTTTCTCTCTAACCCTAGCAATTTGTTCATCAAGAAATTCACCAAGTGGCACAGTAGTATCAAGCATAGAAGTAGTCTCATCATAAGTATCATGCATAGCAGAAGTGGCGTCATCAATAACATGTGACATATCAGAACGAATAGCAGAAGCAGGTTTAGGTGTCGCAAGCTTACTCAAAACAGAAGGTGAATCAAGTGCAGAGCTAGATGACAGTTCCTTACCTCCCCTCGTAGTTGAGGGATAAATTGTTGTCTTAGCGTCTTTCAAGTTCTTCATAGTGACCAGCAGATATAAATCCCAAGTGACTCAAAGAATAGAGCTATGCTCCCCGGCAACGGCGCCAGAAAATAGTCTTGATAACCCACAAGTATAGGGGATCGCAACAGTTTTCGAGGGTAGAGTATTCAACCCAAATTTATTGATTCGACACAAGGGGAGCCAAAGAATATTCTCAAGTATTAGCAGTTGAGTTGTCAATTCAACCACACCTGGATAACTTAGTATCTGCAGCAAAAGTATTTAGTAGCAAAGTAATATGATAGTAGTGGTAACGGTAACAAAAGTAACGGTAGCAAAAGTAATGTTTTTGGTGTTTTGTAGTGATTGTAACAGTAGCAACGGAAAAGTAAATAAGCGAAGAACAATATGTGAAAAGCTCGTAGGCATTGGATCGGTGATGGAGAATTATGCCGGATGCGGTTCATCATGTAACAATCATAACATAGGGTGACACAGAACTAGCGCCAATTCATCAATGTAATGTAGGCATGTATTCCGAATATAGTCATACGTGCTTATGGAAAAGAACTTGCATGACATATTTTGTCCTACCCTCCCGTGGCAGCGGGGTCCTAATGGAAACTAAGGGATATTAAGGCCTCCTTTTAATAGATTACCGGAACAAAGCATTAGCACATAGTGAATACATGAACTCCTCAAACTATGGTCATCACCGGGAGTGGTCCCGATTATTGTCACTTCGGGGTTGCCGGATCATAACACATAGTAGGTGACTATAGACTTGCAAGATAGGATCAAGAACTCACATATATTCATGAAAACATAAGAGGTTCAGATCTGAAATCATGGCACTCGGGCCCTAGTGACAAGCATTAAGCATAGCAAAGTCATAGCAACATCAATCTCAGAACATAGTGGATACTAGGGATCAAACCCTAACAAAACTAACTCAATTACATGATAGATCTCATCCAACCCATCACCGTCCAGCAAGCCTACGATGGAATTACTCACGCACGGCGGTGAGCATCATGAAATTGGTGATGGAGGATGGTTGATGATGACGATGGCGACGAATCCCCCTCCCCAGAGCCCCGAACGGACTCCACATCAGCCCTCCCGAGAGGTTTTAGGGCTTGGCGGCGGCTCCGTATCGTAAAACGCGATGAATCCTTCTCGCTGATTTTTTTTTCTCCCCGAAAGTGAATATATGGAGTTGGAGTTGAGGTCGGTGGAGCGTCAGGGGGCCCACGAGGTAGGGGGGCGCGCCCTCCACCCTCGTGGACAGGGTGCGGGCCCCCTGACATGTATTTTTTCCGGTATTTTCCTTATTTTCCAAATAGATGTTCCGTGGAGTTTCATGTCATTCCGAGAACTTTTGTTTCTGCACATAAATAACACCATGGAAAGTCTGCTGAAAACAGCTTCAGTCTGGGTTAGTTCCATTCAAATCATGCAAGTTAGAGCCCAAAACAAGGGCAAAAGTGTTTGGAAAAGTAGATACGACGGAGACGTATCATTCATATGTCTGAAGGTATCATAATATAAGATGTTGATACTGCTTCCTTCATCCATAAGTACCTTAGTGGGCTTATAACCGTCAACTTGAGGCACCACCATCAAAGCAAGGCAGCCAGGATTCTCAACCCGGGGAGGATGATCCACCCTCCTCCAGGTGACTGGTTGTTCCGACCAGTTCAAGTACTCAGGAACCGCCGGCTCAACCATGTTGACAGCACGATTTTGGAGCTTGCGATCCCGCTTGCAAGTGCTAGTCGTAAAAACATGCTACTGCCCGCTATTCAACTGATTAGGATTACTCTGAAAACCTGACAGGTTGCCCTGCTGCTGAACACCCTGGCCAGAACGCTGATTACCTCCATTGTTACCGAAACCCTGGTAGCCAGACCCTGAGCTGCCTGACCCCTGATAACCAGGGTTCTGGAAGCCACCAGATGAGCCACCTCTCGGGAAGCCAGGTCTGGAGCCACCCGCTCTAGGCTGCCCCGGGTTTCTGCCGCCGCCACCCTGGCGATTCTGGTAAGCTTGATTGCGAAATTGCTACATAATATAATAGTTTTCCCAAGAATGGTTCGCCGGATTATCCTGAGCACTGTACTTGGGAAACGGACCTTTGAGGGCTTCCTCGAAATTGCGAGCTTTATTTGCATTAAACGGCCTCCCGGAATTATTCCACCTCTGGCCTTGAAACCGGTGTTGGTGTTGGCAACAAAATCTGAGCCACCCTCCGGGTGCTTGCGCTTGCCACCATTGCCACGATTGCATTGTACCCGGAGTTGTTCTATTGTCGTCCCTTGCCACCACCGTTTATCTTGCCTTTACCAGCCTTTTCATCATCTGGCGTGGGATCCTTTGTGCTATCCGACTCAGCGTATCTGGTAAGGACATCCATGAGACCTCCCATGCCCTGAACCATCCGCTTGAGGCGCCCAAGATTCTGAACCAAAGGATCAAAATGGCAGTTTTTCTCCAAAATTAAGACGGCCTGGGCGGCTGATATGCTGTCGGAAGAATGGATAATACTGTGACCCGGCGAGACCAATGATGAGCTAATTCACCCTCGCGCTGGACACAATGTTGTAAGTCAACAATAGCCATCGGGCGCTTGCAGGTTCCTTGGAAGTGCTTGATGAAACACTCCTTCAATTCTGCCCAAGTGTTGATGGAATTGGGGTGCAGGTTCTTCAGCCAAGTACGAGCCGGCCTTTCCAACATCATCGTTAGGTACTTGGCGCAAACTATAACACTGACAACCAGCATGTCCATTGTGATCTCATAACTCTCAATCCAAGCCGCTGGCTCAAGATCAGCCGTGTAATTGGGTACCTTGCAGGGGCCTTTGAAGTCCTTAGGAATGCGCTCGTTTCTTAGAGCCGGCACCAGACACGGAATTCCAATGGTCCTGGTACTCAATCCGACACCCGGCGACCTGAGGACTTGAAGTGGGCGATGGATGAGCCGCCGCGTTGGCTGCTTCTGCTTCCCGCCGTGCCCGGGTTATGTCGACGATCTCCTGAGCGTCTATGGATCCATGCCAACGCAGGTCGCGCGGCTGTTTGCATCTCCGTTGGGGGCTGCTAGAGACTGCAGGCGACTCAGCGTGGCGGCTCCTACCGCGGCTTGGATGTGGGGTGGAGTGGAGTGATGACCCACAAGTATAGGGGATCGCAACAGTTTTCGAGGGTAGAGTATTCAACCCAAATTTATTTATTCGACACAAGGGGAGCCAAAGAATATTCACAAGTATTAGCAGTTGAGTTGTCAATTCATCATGTATATGAAAAGCGTAGGCATTGGATCAGCGGTGGATAATTGTGTTGGATAATATTCATCATGTAGCAGTTATAACCTAGAGCGACACAGAACTAGCTCCAATTCATCAATGTAATGTAGGCATGTATTCCGTATATAGTCATACGTGCTTATAGGAAAGAACTTGCATGACATCTTTTGTCCTACCCTCCCGTGGCAGCGGGGTCCATAAGGAAACTAAGAGATATTAAGCCCTCCTTTTAATAAAGAACCGGAACAAAGCATTAGCACTTAGTGATACATGAACTCCTCAAACTACGGTAATCACCAGAAAGAATCCCAATTATTGTCACCTTGGGGTATGCAGATCATAACTCGTAATAGGTGCATATAACTTGCAAGATAGGATCAAGAACACGCATATATTCATGAAAACATAATAGGTTCAGATCTGAAATCATGGCACTCGGTCCCTAGTGACAAGCATTAAGCATAGCAAAGTCATAGCAACATCAATCTCAGAACATAGTGGAAACTAGGGATCAGCCCTAACAAAACTAACTCGATTACATGATAAATCTCATCCAACCCATCACCGCCCAGCAAGCCTACGAAGAAATTACTCATTCCCGGCGGTGAGCATCATAAAATTAGTGATGGAGGAAGCTTGATGATGACGACGGCGACGAATTCCACCCTCCGGAGCCCCGAACGGACTCTAGATCAGCCCTCCCGATGAAGAACAGGAGGTGGCGACGGCTCCGTATCGTAAAACGCGATGAATCCTTCTCCCTAATTTTTTTCTTGGTGAATAGGTATATATATGGAGTTGGAGTTAGGGTCGCTGGAGGTCCAGGGGGCCCACAATCCCGCAGGGCATGCCTTGGGGGTGGGCGCGCTCCCTGAGCTTGTGGCTCCTGGGTGGCCCCCCTCTGGTATATTCTTCAGCCAATATTTTTTATATATTCCACAAAAATTGTCCGTAAATTTCCAGTTCAATCCGAGAACTTTGATCTCTGCACAAAAATAACACCATGACAATCCTGTTGAAAACAGCGTCAGTCTGGGTTAGTTCCATTTAGATTATTTAAATTAGAGTCCAAAACAAGAGCAGAAGTGTTTGGAGAAGTAGATACGATGGAGACGTATCATGGAGTCGCTGCTGACTGTAGGAATAGTTTGCTTGCTGGGCAACCACCGTCTTCAACATCTCGATGGCGTCTAGGGTCTCAATCTCAACCGGGGCATTCCTTGTGATCGGAAGTGCAGCGAGGTTGGTGGCTGCCGCCAGCAAGTTATCGACGGGATTAGAGAAATGACCCGGTGGTGTCACAAAACGGTTTGGAGTCAACCAAACAGGTGGTGGGCGGTGGGCCGACTTGAGCTGGCGCTGCTGAGTCGGCTGACGAGGCTGAGCCGGGGGTGGCCGCCCATCTCCATCCTGGGGTACAATCCGATTTGGCTGTGGCGCATCTGAAGCCCCGGGGTGCTTGTCCCGGCCCCCGGTGCAGGTGTGTTGAACAGGGGCAGAGGCTCATAATCAGGGGGCAGACGACTCTCGTGCCTTTTCCTATGAATCACATCTGAAGCGTTTTGCTGTAGGCCCATGCGCCAGGCCTATGTCCTCAGGCCCTCTGTCTCACTGTGAATCTGTGCTCGCAACTGCACTATGCGAGCGTTCTCGGCGTTGATATCTTTCTGAGCCTTAGCTATCTGCTCACGAATTTTAGCTATCTCCGCATTGCGCTCCACCTGGTTCTTCGTTGTTAACGGCGACTCTATGAGTGTTGTCAATGAGGCGGCTAGCTCTGAAAGAACTTGAGCCGGTGATTTGACTGAGCCAGACACGCTTGGATCAGTCGCCGAAGTGTCGGTTCCTCCCATGGCGCCTGCTGCAGTAGAGTCAAGGGTCGACGCAGTGCCTACCATCTAGATGGTGGTCCAACGGGGTGGCTCGCGATTGACCAGGGCCGGCTCATCATTAGAGCAGCCCCCACGTTTGTCGTCGTATCGTGGGAAGATGGATTCGGTATCCCCAACTGATGACTCGCTGTCGGAGTAGACAAGGGTGTCCCCACCAGACGCGGAGTTATCAGCGAGATCAACCCCCTGGGTGAAGCCGATGAAGACACGGTTCCGGCTGGCTTGAGCCCGGGCGGGTTGCGTGCGTCGAGCCGGCTTGACGATGTCGGTGCAGATGTCCAGCTCGGGTCCTGATTCGCCGATGAAGACGCGGCTCTTGCCGAAGGGGACCCGGTACCCGTACTCGATTGAGTCGGCCTCGGTGCCCCAGCCTGAATCGTCGATGTAGAGCTTGTCGCGATGTCTCTTGGTCATGCGGCCGACCGCATATCCCGATCCCTAGGAGAGCTCCCTCCAAGAATTCAACACCACCGAGCGATAGCCCCACGGTGGGCGCCAACTGTCGTGGTTTTGTCACGACAGATGTCCTCGTGAAAGGACTTAGTCGTGAGGCCATCGCCGTGAGGTAGTAGCTTGAACGGGGTTGATCGGAATCGAGAGAGAAGGGTTTACCCAGGTTCGGCCCCTCATGGTGGAGGTAAAAGCCTACTCCTGCTTGATTGATTATTATATGGGATCTCGATTACAAGGGTGCAACTTGGCTATCCTAGTACTCGGGAGCTTGTAACTTAGTCTTTCTGCCTCAGGGGCTCCCCTTTATATATAGGTTGAGACCTTGGACTTACAACAGAATCCGGGTCATAATACAACCCGTATCCTAATCTGCTTTCTACTTATCTTACCTCCCAAGCAAGGGAGTTTCCTTTGTCGCTTAACCGAGTCGGTGTCCAAACATTGGGCCGTGAGCCGGCCCGCCGCATAAGTTGCCACCTGGGCCCTGAGCTTCGCGGTTATCGCGGCCCATGTAACGAACCTTTTTTCCTCAAGTCGCCACTGGATAACCCGGCCCTGAACGGGCGGGTCATACTATGGGGTTATATCCCCAACACCGGAGGTCACCAACATCGGGCGCAAGACGAGGAGACGAGTGGCCGGACAACACTACCGAAGTCGATATGTCGCTGTCTCAGATCCCCCATGGCGCAGTGAGAACCCAGAAGGCATGTCCGCTTTGTTGGACCATTAGCCGCCAAACGCCATCACACTCTGCCAAGAACATCGCCTAGCCGTGCCAGTCGACCATGGCCGTTGCCCACCAAGACTCGCCATGCGCCATGAAGTCACCTCCGGTCGCTGCAGTCGGAGCAGATGATCCTCGTCACCATCGTTCGCAGTACCGGCATTGCCTGCCGGCGTCCTCCAATGGCGGCGAGGGGCCTGGTTGGTGAGAGGAGATCAGTGGTCGTAGGTTGGGAGTCGCCCTAGAACGAGCGACTTAACATTAATTGCGTAACTAAATCATGCTATTTTATAACTATTATTTGTTAGATTAAGGCAGTAGACTCTCACCATTTTCATCCTACTCCTTCCATACCAATGAATAAGGCATGCATGCTTCTCAAAATTTAACTTTGACCGTAAATTATATCATTGAAAACTTTTTTTAATATAAATTCAATGGTATAATTTTTACCACATATAAATCAATATTTGGTTAGTCTAATTTATGGTCAAAGATAAAATTTGAGATGCGCGGACACCTTGATTATCAAAATGAAGAGAGTAATAGTGTATATGTTGCAGGGCGTCCAACAGAGGACTCAAGAAATGCAGCTGCATCACTTTCGATGCTAGTGTAGTAGAGATTTGGAATGGGTGAAGCACGCAAATCTTTGAAAGTGTTTTAGTTTTTCCATCGATCATCACCATCACCGTAAAATACGAGGCAATGAATTGGCAAAGAGGCGGGTAAAACTTTTTGGTTCAGTCGTACAAGGAGAGAGTAATTTATTTTCCCCTTGTAACATTCTTCTCTATAAATCAGATGGACATATATTGCGTCTATTTTAGAAACAAGAAAAAACATAGTCCTGCTTAGTTGAATCCTGATTTGTCGTCTTTGTGGTATGACTTTGACATGATGTAGAGATAAATAAAGGGTTCAAGGTTAACGGAGCAACCGAAAATGTACGTGCATTTTTGTGATATTTTAGATTCGTTAGGTTATTACCAAAGTTTGTCAAATACGACCCTGGTATTAGTGTAGGATTATTCTGGACAGAAGATTTGTCCAGCCTGAGCGCATCCATGGAATTTTCATTCACGTACCCTGGTTCTATCCGAGTGGGTGGTTTGTGCTTGTGCGGTGAAGGCCCGCAAGGCAAGCTGATTCCAGTCATGTCGGCACTCTCCCTCACGAGACGTGTGGCACGTCGTCGGGGAGATGATGAAACCTGGCACCGGTAGACTCTAAACCCAGCGCGCAAACCACGGAAGGCTTGCGTTATCCGGAATTACAGGATGGAATAGATGCGGAACCGAATCCTCTAACATTGTGAAGGAAAGTTAGAGAAACTATAATATACTTATTTTTCTTCTTTCTATTCATATGATTATGGTTAAAACGACTTAAATTAATTTGTAAATTGATGATCTACTGTGTACATTTATAGTAATTACATACAAACAAATTGATGATGAAACATAATTAATTTTAAATTATTTATATCTACAGTAAATATAATTACCAACAGTAAACAACTGACTAATTATCTACTAACAGACCCTAACTTTCCTTCTTCATTTTACACTAAACACTATAGCACGGTGACTTTCCTTCACCATGTTAGGTTAGAGTTCCGATAGATGCTGCCTGCGATTTGCTTGCTCTTGCTTGAAGCAATGTGCCAAGAAGCGTATGGTTAAGCTCGAGCTGTTTCAGGGGAAAACAAATGTTCTAAAGGGAAATTTCAAGATAATTCACTTTAATCGCATCTGGACCAGCTGTTACAAAAGAAATGTCTCCGTGTAGCTTCAAGTTCGAGAGAAGCGATGCGGCTAGTCGTTTGATGCAACGAGCGAGCGGACTTTAACAAAGCAAGTGGCACAAGTCAGATTAGAAAGTCAACAGCATACCCAAATTTCAGCAAAAGAAAGAACACAAGTTTAGTTTTTAGGAAAGGACACAAGTTTAGTAGCCGATCTCTTTCTTTCCCATCTTGTTAATCACGGTGACAAGAAATACTAGCAGCAGTCTCTAATTCCTCTAATTTCGCAAAAACAAAAGTAGTAGTCCCTAATTTCTCGATGTTCCATTTCACCAAGAACAAAACACGACCAAAATCGTCTCGGCCTCTCCCAAACTCGTACTGTATCACATTAGCCATCCTACAGACCTCCAAAAAGAACAAGGAAAACGCGACCGTCAGCCGCTGCACTGTTCTTGTCTGAGGTCGCGGAGGAGCCCCCCTGCCTCCGCGCCGACGAGCTCCAGCTGATCCTCGAGGTACTTCTGCAGCAGCCCCAGCCGATCGCCGGCGTCAACCGCCCCAAATCGCCCGCCGCCTCTTGTGCTGCCGCCGCACATCTGCATCATCCTCCTCCTCGCCCGCCGGAACCGGACCACGGCCACGGCGCAGCAAAGCAGGGGCAGCCAGAGCAGCACCAGTGACAAGGCCACCGGCACGGCGCACGCAGCCGCCGCCGCCGCCGCGCACGTCCGCCACGCAGCCGGCCTCCCGCTGCCCATCCCGCACGCACCGGAGCTGATCAGCCGGCGGCGACGGCGGCGAGGCTTGCAAGAGACTGGCCGCTTTGGTCTTGCTCTGCTCCGCCTTTTTGCTTCTTTGGAATTTGGATGGGAGGAGAAGGTGTATCCGTGAGAGCAAAGCTTCCGCTTTTATTATGGACGGATGTTGCTTTGCTTCGACCGAAGGCGTTGGCGTGTCCGAGTCGGTGTCCGACTCAGTGGTGATTCCTCCCACCTTTTTATGCTGCTACTAGGAGTCATCGATCGCCTTTCTCTTACTTCTTCTTGGACAGGATCGGAATGGGCGTGACACGTATAGGTTGTGGTTATGATATTTTCTCGATTCTTTTAGCGCCCCACCACCATCGCCATGTGTTTTGGGTGGGCACTAGGAGCGTTTACACGCGGTAAGAAAAAATATCCTACAAAACTATATTTTTTGTCGAAAAAAGGACCTCCAATATAAATCGAACTACAATTTGCTGATCATGCCAAATCGAAAGTTTTTATGGTAAATTATGTTGTGGCGAGACAATTTTCTTTAGCAAATCAAACTTTTTTACCCCAAACTATGTTGTCACGAGAATGACAATTTTCTGTTGCGCAAAAAAAAGAGAATGACAATTTTCTTTAGTAAACATGTCAAATCCTAATCTTGATAAAAATATTCCATCGTCAGATTTTTATATATTTTCTAGAGAAAAGGGTGTGCCGGGTACATGCCACAACAACCATGGTAGATCCGTAGCAAGCAAAATTGTTTCGGAATGCTTCTATAATGTTTTGAACAATGTAGATGTTGTGTGTAAACCTAGGTTCGCCATACACAGCCTTCCTAACTTTACCCCATTTTTATTTTATTTTGTTTGCCGAATATTCATACTTTCCCTCGTTAAAACTTGATATTCTATGATATTTTCTGTTATTATCGCTTCAACTTGCCTATTGCTCATAATATTGACAAAGATGTGCAAATCTCCTTGTCTCAATTAATGGTTTGTTGCAGACATAGACGTATTCATGAGGAAATATGAGCATACGAGGGAATTACTTAAAGACAAGATTAATCCTATATATCTAAGGATTTCATTCTGATTATCGTATTTATCTCATCATGCAAGAATGTCACATCATTATACAATTATGGATCGGATAAGGCCACCTTGACATGCTATCATGTATGGGAAAAGATCCACCACCTCATGAAACCATGCATAGAAAAAATTCATTCTATAATTCTGCTTATATTCAATAAATATTTTTACAACTGTACATAATCAAATATAATAAGTCATATGTATTTTAAATTTTGGTTGACGTGTTATTAATCTAAATATCATATACCACACAATCAAATTGAATTGAAATATATTACAACTGATTCCTACATGCTGCAACAACGTGCGGGTATCATTAGTTTCATATAAAGTTGGTCGCCACAGGAGGCTTCACAAGAGAAGACTACCTACGGTACAACCACAGGCAGTAGTACCCGTGGTACAATCACAGGCAGTAGTACCCTATCGCACGGTTCTTACTCCATGGAGTATGTATTGTACTTGAGGTCCAATCACAGGCAGTGGTACAAATATATTTACCCTTTTAACATTTACGGACATTATTCAAGTCTATGAACATTTTATAAATTCGTGAACATTGTTTGAGATCCACCAATATTTTTAAAATTCGTGTTATTTCATAAAAAATTACTGGTTCTTTAAATTTGCAATAGTTTCTAAAAATCTGTGAACATTTTAAATTTAATGAACTTTTCTAAATAAATAAACGTACTTGATTTTTTTGAGTTAATATTGGAGCAGCGGAAAAAAAATAAGTGAGCAAGCGGAGCAGGGAGCCGAACTTGGTCCATGTGAGTCTTATAACAACAATTCCACCGTTTCAGTGTGAAATAGGAGCTCCTAAGAGGCTCGCACAACAAACACTTGCAAAGGTGACGCCGAAACCGAACATCTCCACTCTCCTATCACAACAAATAACATATATTCAACAACAGCCCAACCCGAAATACGAATAAAACCGTTGCCAAAATATAATTGTTCTTTGTTTCTTGTGGAAAGAGCGTATGTTCCTAAAAAAAGAGCGTATGTTTCAATCCAGTCTCAGGCGGTGGTCGGTGCAGGTCGCATCGTGCGTTCAGTGACGCAGAGTCCTGATGCGGCGGGTGGTTGGCCGGTGGACCGGACTCCGACAACTTCTCCATGTGCATCTCTAGCGTGATCTCCGTTTGGAACGTGGAACCGTATCTTTTTCTTTTTCGATGAGTTGACGTGATGCCCATATCTTATCTCCACGATTTCTTGGTAGGAACCGTCCCGAGCAGCTTGGGTCCTGCGAAATTCTCCGTTCCAAAATGGGGTTCGTTTGAGCAGCCAAGCAGAGAGCACATGAGGTTGTAACAAGAATCGACAAAGTCAAGATAGGAGGTCGTTCAGAAGGCTAAGCCGTTGAGCATCACGCATCGTGTTCCTGCATGGTGGTCGCTGACCCAAAACAGCTTGAAAAGAAATCCTCAAGATAGCTGTACTACGGCATATGCATTTTTTTTCTGTTTGATGAATCCTGTGCATCCATTTCAAAGTTGCAGTGCCGTTGCACGCTCCAGCCATCGTTGACTTGGGTTCGGGCGCATGTCTTTGACGGAACCATTCCTGTGTGCATATACCATCAAGGTCGGAGGGGCGGATCAGCCTGCCTGAGATCCTTTGCATCGTTTCGGATCACCTCGGCAGAAATCACTATAGGGCATCCTTGATCATTAAACCGCCACTAGTTTGATGCCCGTGCGTTGCCACGGAATAATACAAACACATGGATCGTACAATTATTCTAGAGTGTTTGCAATGGAATAACAAAAACACATGTATCTCCCAGTTGTTCTGATTCAGAATTGTATGTCAAGCATAACGCCATGTGATTTTCATTCGTATACCAGCAACAAATGCCAATTATCTCTCCCGCTTCTTTCCTTACACAAGCATCATCTACCTCCCTGCCCCACCTTTCCTCTACCTTCATTTTCTTTGTCCGTCCTAGTTTTAGCATTGTCGTTGCTTTAAAAGTTTATCATCTCACCATACCACCGCTTTAAACCTTTTATTAATGTTAGCAACTATATGGAATGATCTTCACATATCATGAGAGATGATGACATGATTTTTTCTTCTTATTTACGCATAGTGCAATGCCAGTGTTTCTTTGAACACAATATAAAGATAACGCTTTTGTGGCTGCAAGAAACGTACAAAAACATATAGTGTCTATTATTGAGAATATCAAATTAAAGAAATAATTCAACATTCTCCTTGAGTACTTGATTTTTTTGCATAAATGACAACTCAATAGCATATGATTCGGTAGCTTAACATTCAAAGCGACTGCTAATTCAAAAATTCATTGTTTGAGAGGAAATTCTAGAATTGTTGGCAAATTAACCAGCATAACCAATACACCATCGGTTACAAGAATGTTGTCTCCTAGCTTTGTGCAGCATATCATGAAAAATAAGGAAATCAACATAATGGAGAAATGCATGCTAGGTGATTTATCTCAACAGAAAAAAATATTGAAGAGCTTTAGCGCATATACTTGCATGAAGCCACAAACTGGTATTTTAATAGATAGTATAACTACCAACTGCATCTCTTAGCAGCATATCCTTCTCCATGGTAGGGGACTTCGGGTATATCAGAATTAATTTACATATGAGATGTGGTAATGCAGCACACCATAGCTTATCAAACAGAAAAATGCTTCATGTAGTAGGACATATATGGTTATTCTATCTACTTCAACAACCCCTAGGATTCAGATCAGAACACTTACAACAGCTAACATGGGATAAACCTGCACAAACTCAAGAAAATGGAAAGAGAAATTGTAAGAAATCAAGGAAAACCAAGTCAAAAAAATGTCAACATTTCCTCCTTGGAAGTGTATTTCTCGTTCATGTTGAATAAAAAAGCTAGATACATGTGCGTTGCTACGACATAAGAAAATATATTTGCCAGATAATCATTTTGTTTCGTGAATACAAACATCACGAGCTTTTGATGTTTTCCCAATATAACAAGTGATTGTAATGGCTTCTTTCTCGCGTTTCTCTCTTAGCTACAATAGTTAAACCTCATATAAAGACTAACAAACCAAAAAAATTATACCAAACAGAAAGCAGCAGTGTTAGTTCTTCCATGGAGCGGTGGCTGGGACTACTTTTGAGCTGTGAAAATTAGTTCCAGCCATTGCTCGGACTAAAGAGAACTACAATACAAGCCGGTACTAACTAAATTAGCAACCAAACTAAGCAGTGAGTCCAGACAATGGCTGGATAAGGCAAGTCACACTGGTAATTTTTTTGAGCATGCCATGACAACGATGTAATGATAAAAAAATGGCTGAGAAAAAACAAATGATGACATTTTAAAGCATTTTTAGGCATAAGGTTTTCTAATTAACATGATAGACTGGGAATACCAATTCAACATACTATGTCTACGACGGAAAGGGGTTAACAAATCACCTTCTTTATAAGTAGATTGCATTACATAAGGAAGCAGCATGTCAGCTCGGTTAGAAACCCAAGTAACTTGCTTACCACTAAAACAAATAGCAAGTGAGTAAAGTGATACAAGTCTGATTATTCTGCTATTAAACAGAAAACTAATTCCTTGCTCTGTTAGAAGCTAAAAGGAGAATCAAACTACACTTGGTCTTAGTTAAATTAATCTTATTCATTTCAAATTAGTATTTATTTATTCCCTAAAACTATTTAAAAATGGACAAATGAGAACACACATGATAATTACACGTAAACTTTGTATGAATATGTAACATGAAACATTAATTTAGGCTATTAGTAGATGCAACATTAATTTATTAATACTTGGTAGCTGAGTTTAAGTCTCAGTATTATGAAGTCATCATACCTGACTCTAATTTTTTGAGAAACAAAATATCATAATCAAAATTTGACAGTTTATGATATGTGAATTGAGATCTAGCACATTTAATATATAGTAATAACATCACAATATCCGAAAGTGGCTGACATATTCCTTAGCTTCTCCATGCACTTGCAAAGAAATTTTGCCAACACATCCAGATCATTACTTCACTTGACTGATCAACCATCGAGTAAGTCTAACTCTAGATTCTTTGCTAACAAATTAATTTCACACTCCTTTCTTAAGACTTGTGTGAACAGATCATTAGTCTTAATCAGAACTTCAGAAATGATACAAGAACAACAACATTGAGGGCGAAAATGCACCGCCAGTAAATTGGAACAATACCACCTTATATTAAAATGTTAGTTATCTTACTGACTACTGACCTATCTTTGTAACAGTGAACGATGCTCAACAACCAATACGTACATGGGGGTAACGGGATAAGAAATCAACTGAGGAAATTTATATTTCTAAAATGCTGACAGAAGAAAGCAAGTGCAGCATATTTAAGAAGGGACAATACATGGCAAATTCTTGACCTTAATCTATGATGAAGTAGTGAGTCAGTGAACAGACTGTTAAAAAACTAAAGAGGGATACAGCCTACATATTCACTTGTTCGTCGAAGCGATTAACAATGCATTTTTCCGGTCAAATAATACATGGTAAATCCGGACAATGGTAGGCAAACTAAGGAACTGAACATGAATTAACTGGATTAAGTGGACGTGTTGATATGTCCCTGATCGGTCATGCAAAGAATATTTATGATGTATTCCACTTCATCCTGATTAACAAGCTGAAAACACATACCTTGTACACTCCATGTCAGCATGTGGTGGTACCGCTAATTACCCCAGTGAATCACCCATTCCCAAAGTCATTTCACAGGAACTGCTTGACCTAACACACAAAAAATACATCATAAAAGATGCCAAGTGCGATGGTCACAAACTCACAATTATTCAAATATGGGAAAAGACGCACAGATCAAAATGTAAGCACCACCAGATTTTGTAAATCTTCTCATTAAAGCCGCACTACTGCCTTAGTCCAAAATAAAGTGTAAGTACACCAAGCGCAGATCATGAGGGCATTGGCTGATGGGTTGACCACCAAAAATTCAATGTGCTGACAATAAAACCATGTGTTCCTGCCTTGATGCATAAGAAAGAATATGTATGCTCATTACTTCGAGCGATCAATTTGTTGATCCCCAATTTTTTTTAGGCCCATGTGAACAAAATGGATCTGAGAAGGAATAAAAAGAGCACATACCTTGGTGGCAGCTGTGCCTGCTTGCCGCCTGCGAAGTGGAGACCAGCAGGTGAGTTGCTCCGCCATGTACCTGTGTTGGCTTGAGTCCATGTCTGCCGTTGGCCGCCGCTCACGTTCGCCCATCGCACATCTCAAGGTTGCTTAGATCAATCAAACATCACTGGCCAACCAATTACCTCTCAGATCAACTATTGGGTAAATGAACCTGACGAAGAAGTAGAACACGACCCGCTAGCCTGACCACCGAAGCAGAAGCATGTGTGATCATCTGACGCCCCAGTGTCATACCCGTAGCGCCCTCCGGAGGCCTGGCACTCGCCGCACCACATGGCGTCGGCCTTCCGTTGCACCTAGAACCCCGCCCTGACGGCGTCGCCGACGGCGCTGTTCCCGGCGGCCAGCATACGGAACAACCAAAATCGAGCAGCACCTGCACACCGGAGAAGTTTTTTCTCGGGATCGGAGAGAGAAGCGGCATCTGGAGCGACGGGGTGGGGTGCGGGAGATGAGGAGGGAGACGGGATCGGGAGCGAAGGGTGCGGGAGATGAGGAGGACGGGTGGGTGTGGGACGTGCGTTCGTGGGTAGTGGATCTCTTATTTTTTTTGCTTTTTCTTTCGAGCGGGGATGGGAGAAGCGGGGGTGGGGGACAGATCGTACGTGGTGTGTGGGGGAGGTCGAACCATTACGACGTTCGATCCCCTTTAATAGTAGAGATACGTACCACGTTGTTAGGACACATGCAGTTTGCTGCTAAACACCGTCCCACCTCAGTCCGCAGACTAGCTCACTTGTCCGTTTTCTCGTAAACCGAAAGTAAAACAGGGAAAATTTACAGCAATCCGGACCGCCGTCATGTAGGGCTCCGATACCCTGGACCCACCCAAAACCCCCATTTGGACCTTGCATCCTCAGCTATTTGCTCTTTCCCAGCCGTAAAAAAAATCTATTTGCTCTTTCCCTACATACACTTTCTTCCTCGTTGACGATGCCGCTCTACCACCTCGGCCGCCCGGCAAGCCCTTGCCGAACTCGCGTGACCTCTGCCGCTTTGCCTGGTCATCACGCCACTAGTCCACACCTCTTGTCTGTCCGCCACGCAGTTACTATCCGCTCCTATGGGTCTTACCACGCCCGAGAAGTGTTTGGTGAAATGTTTGTGCTAATTTTTTCTTTTCTTTGAAGCAATGAATTCAGATATGAAATACATTTACGAGCACTATGTTGAGTCGTTCGACGAGGAGGATTATGACGAGCGTACCAAGCGCACACCCTTCGTTTTAATCGGGCCGGCCCTTGTAAGTAGGTACCAGGAAGTTTGTCCTAGTTTTTGGGAAGCTTCGATCTTTTTTTTTTTGAGTTTTTCCGAACTGATTTTTGTTTTTGCTTTTTATTTTCCCTTTTAAAAATGTCTGACATTTTTATAATTTTTTTTTTCAAATTCGCAAACTATTCCCAAATTTATGAACTCTTTTAAACTTCATGAATATTTTTTGAAATTTCATTAACTATTTCAAATACCTGAACTTTTTAAAATTGTTACTAATTTGTTTCAATTTTTATGAACATTTTTCAAATCTCTGATCTTTTTTCAGTTTTGCTAAACTTTTTGTTGAACTTATTTAAATTCGTGAACCTTTTTAACAAAATTGAACTTTTCTCCAATTCGTGAACTTTTCAAACTCATAAACTTTTTTAAACTCATGAAATTTTCGGAATTTTCATGATTTTTTTAAATCTATGAACTTTTTCAAACTCATGAATTTAAACTGTAAACTGTTAACAGTTGATCGCTCAACCGTGAATGAACAGCGAAGGAAGCGGCGAGCACAGCGAGCGAACGAAGCGGCGACCGGAGAGCGAGCGAGCGTGTTGGCCCGGCCCAAGTGCGTGGCTGCGTGAGCGCCAGTTCTACAAAGGGGTGCGCGAGGCGCGGTTTAGGAGGACACGTCAAACAGTATATAGCGTGCTTTCAGTTTTTCAGACGCTGGTGTATTATGATTTTGGAAGCTTCTAGTTGGTTTTCTTCCCTTTTTCAGTTTTCCATCTGGATTTTTGTTTTCTATTTTCGTTTTTCTACTTTTTTCTTTTTTCTTCTGCTTCTTTTTTATATATTTTTTGCATTCTTGGCACCTTTTTCAAATTCAGGTTTTTTTTGTCAGATTAGTGGCTTTCTTAAATCGACGATCTTTTTCAAATTCACGATTTTTTAGAATGTTTTTATTTTCAAATTCCTGAACTTATTTTCAAATTTCATGAACTTTTTTCCAAATAAGTTAACTCTCTTGAAATTCATGGATATGTTGTCAAATCGATGACCTTTTTCTAGTGTGTGATATTTTTCAAATTTGTGAACTGATTTTAAAATTTTAGTGATTTTTTTTAAATTGGTGCACTTTTTAAAATTTTGCGAACCTTTTTAGATCCATGAATATATTTTCAAATCAATGAAACTTTTCTGATGCACGAACGTTTTTCAAATTCGTGAGCCTTTTTCAAATCGCTTCTTGAAGGCATGGCAGATATAGAAGAGAATAAGGCTGAGTTTCACTCGGTAGAATCCCTTTTCCCATTCTACTCTACGACGGTGATGGTTTCCATAGGAGGCATTGGCAGCGGTAGAAAGTTCGTGTGCAAGAAACGACTCGGGTAGTGGTTCATGACGAAGCACGTTTTCAAGCTTGAGTTGCAGCCTTATTGTGGTAAAATTTCTTGTTGATATTTTTCTTTAATTTCACATTTTGCCTATCTCATTACAAAGTTCTCTACTTAGGTTGCAAAGTTCTCTGCTTTGCATAAACCCGTACTAGCCATATGGTGGAGGCTACCAATTCCACTAATGTTGCTGAGCTGGAAACGTAATCCTTGCAATTAGAAATTAAAACTCTACATCAGAACAAGGAAGAGGGCATAAGAGACTTCTTGGAGTTCAATAAAACTATGAAAATAATTTTCTCTGAGGTGTGATGCGTCCATTTTGCATCACTATTTTTATCATTATAAATCACTTTGTATTATCAATCTTTGACACATTATAGCTTAATTCTAATAGTTTCCTCTCAGTTTGCATGATTTACCAGAGGGGATTACAGAAAATCTCCAGAAAAGGGGTAAAATAAGGACCAATGAAGATAAATATTTTCTGAAGACCAAAAGATAGAGGAAAAAGATAAATGTTATTTCTACGCGGGAAGAGAGTGAGGGGCAATTGTGCCCACTTGGGGAGGCCCCTGTGAGGCCCAAGCAGGTGTGTTGCATGGGGGCCACAGGTGGCCTCCTGGATGCCTCCAGTGCTCCATGGCCCTATTTTACCTTAAAACTTGCTCCATGATTTTATGGGATTTTTCAGCCTCCATATGCGAGGCGGAACAAAGGCAGATCACTTTTCTACTCCCCGAGTGTTGTTTGTTCGGTATCCTTACCCTCTCAAAGGGGGGATTCAAAACCATCGACAACACCAACACTTCGTTTATCATGGGGATCATTACCATCACCAACACCATCATCACTATCATTAATCTCCAACCCTAGCTTTCAATCTATGACTATTATTAGGCCTGTTTGGAGGTGAAAGAGTATGGGCTTAGGAACGTTGTGAAACCCCGTGATTGCTCCATGTTGCCTCATCCAGCGGCTGCAACTTTGCGTTCCACCTCCGTTCGTCGTGTTGGGTTTGGAGCAGAGGACGTGATGGGGCTTAACAGTGTGTCATGAAGGAGGAGTAAGAAGCTTGCAGGCTCGAGCTCCTCGGAGGAGTTGGACGGCTGACGAAGCTAGAGGGGAGGAGTGTGCAACCTGTAGTGTATGAGGAGCGGAGTCTAGGCACCCATGACAGCGAAGAGTCATGGAGGGTAATGATGTCGGGGAGGCCGCAACTTGCATTTGAAGGCCAGGTCGCTCTGACAAGTGGACGGTGGAGTTTCATAGTGCTTAGGTAGGGGATTAATGCCGGAGAGTGAGAACATGTTGGGCTCTGTCCTGAGGTCACTTAGCGGTGTCTTTTTTTTTATAAGAACGCCCAACTCCGCCTCGTTCAACTTCCTGGAGGGAGGTTTGCGTAGCTTCTCATTTTCGCACTATGGGGTTGTCCACTCCATGAAGTCGGCTCCATGGAGTCTGACAGGTCAAATCAGCTCTGCTTGTGAAGTCGATGGAGACTAGAGTCGGAGAGCTCCCGAACATCCCTTAAATTAAGAAAAATGCTGCTAGCACTGCTTCTAGCTACTCTTTCGTACGATCTTCGGACACCTAATCCTTTAGTAATTCCTCTTTTGGCTACTCCAAAACTATCCAGTTCATGTGATTTCTTCAATTCCACCGTTTTGTATTCCATGGGTGCAAACGGCCTTGGAGTTAGGATGTAAGTGGTCTATCCAGTGGGTAATGCGGCAATAACTGCTTCAGCCACATGCAAGTTATGCAGGATTCTATGGCAACTACTTATGATGCGTTTGGTAGGCTGCATAAAGCCCAACCAGACCCGCGTGGTATGAAATGAACTGTTTGGTTGCCAGGGTCGCATCAAAATGTTGTCTTGCACAAACCTTAAAGCACCTCCAGGTCTAGCTCAAGGGGAACGGCTGAATCGACCATTTTATCACAGACACGCCCAAGCGACGCAACTTGAGGCTTGTGGGGCGGCGGAGGCAGTAAGCAAGGAGGAGGTTTCAAGACGTCGCGCCGTTTCCCGAAGCGCCAACATAATTACCCTCACCTCTCTCTCCCCACTCTCACACCGGCGACAACGAACAGTGGAGCGACTAACTGCAAGGCGAGCACTTGCGCCGATCACCGGCTTCACCACCGCACCAACATGAGTTCGGCAATGGAGGTAAGCCCTTTGTCCCCTCTTTCGATTTCCAGATTTGATTCACGCTTTCAATTGGATTTTCGCATTTGATTCAAGCATTAGGGATTGGGTTGAACGTGGGGGTTTGAAGGGGGGTTGCCCACCACGTTATGGATTTAGTCGGTACTGATGGATTTTAGGGTTCATATGGGGATTTTGAGTGCAAGGGGGTTGGGGGACGGGGTAGCCCTGATACATCCTAGTCGTGGCGACCTAGGAGGTGCTTGGAAC
>NC_057808.1:202608181-202633589 GCF_018294505.1 Triticum aestivum
CGTCCACCTCCAGCTCGACCACATTTACCATCATTTCCCCTCACCGTCTTCGTCCAGAATGATGGGCCTTCCACGGTCGCCTGGCGCCGGGTCCCTGGCCACTAGCTCCACTACTTCGTGGTCGTCCCCCGGCGCTACCGCGACGGCCGGTTGGGCATGAGGAGGCCTGACGAACGTGTACTATGCCCATCTGGCTCTCTGACCAGGATCACCATACTCGTGGCCATTTAAGAATATGTTTAATTATGTGGCACTATGTTGAACTTGCGCTATCTATGTCGTGCTTGCTAAAGTGCTGGTAAGCTCGCCACTCCAAAAGCAGATTATCAAACAACATGTGTTGCATCTAACCAAACAGTCTAACTCACGTTTCTGCCTAAACAAGCCCGCTATCAAACAACATGACTTGTGTTTCTTCACAGCCAGGCTCGAGTATGCAGACAACCAAATGATATGTATATGATGTTTTTACCTTGCATTTGCTCAATTGGCTCAACTGGGATAAGTATACAAAGTGGCAAAAATAGATACATGCAACCAAACACGTCATTAATGTGTTTGGCAGTTAAATGGTGACGTGATTCCCGCAACGTTCTATTCTCTCATTGAGCTTATGCCTGGCCATGACTTTCGTTTCACCAACGTTGGCTTCATGGAGAGACGCACACATAGATGATGTTAATAATATGCAGTTAAGCAATACAATTTGAGCTTATTACAATATGGTTCCGGCGAAAGAAATTTCAACCATTCCAATACACATGGAAATAATAAAGCAAGGACTATTAGTGTCAACATCTCTCTATTTAAGTTCAAAAAACACCAGTCTAGTTAGTAACATAAGCTGCATAAAAGAAGAAGATGCATTTAGTGCCTTGAACGGCTCCAAATTGTATGGTCACTGTATGGGCTCTACGTCAGGTCGTGATGGAGCATGGATGGAAACATCGGAATTAAACGAGAGTGGGCCGTTGATTGCACGCTCGGTGCCAACAGATGGTTGTACTTGCGCACGCATATCTATCATGTTTGTTGTCCGAATGAATAAAGCGTGCATGTAGGTGAATGCAACATGGATCCAACCCGATGGAGCTCCATCACCAAACTGCTTCCACAAGACATGGACTAGATAATTGAGCAGCCGCTGCAGCCACACTACGCGTGCTACGCTAGCATCATTGCACTCCTGTGTACTATAACCATTTCTTTTGTTTCGGGAATACAAAACCAACGTTATTTTACATGTGGATGCATGAGTGTCTCAATTGCGTCAAGAAAAAAATAAATGTGATGCTCCCTCGGTCCCATAATATAATAATGTTTTGAAGCTAAAACAACTTGAAAGACGTTCTTATATTATATGACGGATGGGGTGCAAGATAATTGGGGTAAATGAGAGGTTGATAGAACCACACAAATACGAACATGTACGTCTCTATACAGATATCTAGATGCATTTGTGAGAAATTCAACATACATATAGTCGCTAATTAGGTAGCAGTGGAGAAAGATGGTTTCCCTTTTCTTTTCGCGCTGGTGTAGAGAAAGATGTTGACGCTTAACCATTCATTTCTCAATTAATACAATGATTCTGTTTTGTCGACCAACAAATGACATCATAAGTTCACGCCGCATCCTATATAAATTGTTTTTAGTTATAAATTACCCAAATGATAAGTGCCATATGTCAGGTGCGAGCTATTCTAGCTCTGGCATTTTTCGGTTCCAATTCCAGTCAAGTAAGGATAACAATTTTTAGTGACACACGGTAAGTTTGTGTCAAAACTAAACTGAATCACGAAAGTTGCCATGTTTGGCAAATAAAATTTTCATCCTTGCGTTACTAAACTCGTTGTTGAAAACGTTTCCAGTTGCCATGTGCTCATACCTAACGTTCGGTACATATCAGGGTCCTAAATTTATTACTACACCCTCCGTCCTACTCTCTCCATATAAAAATATAAAACTTTTTCTAGGCTAGTTTAGTCCAAAAACATCTTATATTTAGATACATAGGTAGTACTATATAAGATGTTATTATATTGGTTATGATAACCTCGTATATTATGGAATGGAGGGAGTAGTTTAGTACCATAATCTGGTAGTACCACTTACATCTACTCAACCCCTTCTAAAATATAAGGTGTATTTATTTTGAAAAAAAATATATGTTTTATCAAGTTTGCAGAGAAATTGTTCGCAACTACGATGCCAGATCGGTATAATTGCGTTCATCATAGAACATATATTTTCATGCTTATTTGTTTGGTATTGTACTCCTTCCGCTCCAAAATACATGATATTTGAAGTACCAAAACGTCGTATATTAAGGAACGGAGGGAGTATAATATGTTAATATGGTTTTCTATAAACTAGGTCAAACATAAAATGCATGAATATTATCAAAATATTTATGTTTAAGAACAGGTGGAGTCCTGACTAAGTTAAATTGAGAAAAAAGAAACTAATTATTATGGGTCAAAGAAGTTTGAAAGGGATAGCTTGGCGCCGTTGGCGTTGTAGAAACTACGCAAGCTATAGGCTAGTACAGATTCAGCAGTGGCCTGGACAGACTTCCCAACCAAGCTACGTAACAGCGGCTGGCGAGCGGCGAACCAAACTTGTGGCACCAGCTCTTTTTAGTCTTTAGCTCGTAACCGTTACTTCCGTTATAGTAGTAGTTGGTTGTCCTGCAAAGCGTAAAGCCGCAGGCAGAGTTCTTCCGTGAAATGCACCTGCCCGCGTGCTGCGGCAGCTGGTAAACAAGTACAACGGCACATAAGAGAACGATGATTTTGGAAAGCGAGAATGTTGAGTTGGTAGTAGATCAGAGTGAAAGAGATGCATATATTCGCGCAGACACGAGAAAAAGAAGAAAAGGAATCCAACCATTCGGGTTACTACTACCGTTCGGATTAATTGAGCCTCCTCGTATTCCGAGTCGTATACAAATCATACATGGTTAGTTATATAAATCATACCATGTAGTCTACACGAACACCCTTCAAGTTTCGAGTGAACCGATGACGGGAGCACGAGCACTTATCATTGCAAACGAGGTGACTTCCCTCCTACTTGAGCTTTCCTTCAATCAATGAATCCTGGATTCTACTTCAATCTGAAATGTTATGTATGGTTAGGTACGAAGGCAAGGATATCCAGGAAGAAACCCAAGACTCAAGCGAGGAGTGGGAGTATCAAGAAGAAGAAAATGGGAGTGCAGAAATTTGCACTACCGGGCAGTTCGGTCCTCCGACCAAATGGTCTAGTCAGGAACTGGACTATCTACTCAGCTCGACACGCGCATCCAACCGTCCCTAGACCGAGTGGACTGTCCGGTTGGGCCCTGACGAATCCCAGGAATTCCACTACGGAATTTGTGATAGCGTTGATCGGACTGTCTGGTCAACCCTGACGAGCCCGAGATTTCTACTACCGGACTGTACGGTGCTTTCGACCGGATTGTCCCATACCACCGATTCAACAACAATTAGGTTTAAATGCACACGTAAGCTCATGGGCATGTACTTATAAGCACCTAAACTATATATTGCGTCCTCCTCTCAGTTTTTAGGGTTGACAAAAGCATAATAGAAATACTAAGACATGTTTTTTTTGGAAAACCTCCTATTTATTCATCTTCAATCATTGCAGTACAACAAACACAAAAAATAATAATAAATACATTCAGATCCGTAGACCACCTAGCGACAACTACAAGCATTGAAGCGAGCCGAAGGTGTGCCGCCGTCATCGCCCCTCCCTCGCTAGAGGCGGGCAAAACTTGTTGTAGTAGACAGTCAGGAAGTCATCATCTTAAGGCCCCATAAGACCAGCGCACCAGAACAACAACCGCCGCCAATAAAGAGTAGTGTAAATCGGAAGGATCCAGCCTGAAGGCGCATGAACATAGACCACAAAAGACAGATCCACCAGAGAGACACCTCCACACGCCACCTGACGATGCTAGACGCACCACCGGGAACGGGGAAAGGCGGGGAGAACCTTATTCCATCTTCAAGGAGCCGCCGTTGTCTCGTCTTCCTGAGTATGCCATAAACCCTAACAAAACTCAAAGAAACATCTAAAATGGATCTCTCTTGCCGACAAGGGCCGCGATCCACCATGCGCCCATTGGCCTAAGGACACTAGAGATGAGACTGATCGACGGCAACGCCGGCGGGAGGCAGAGAAACACTAATATTTTTCTAGGAGAAGGCAGGAGGGCTTTGCTCATCTATCACTACATTGGAGATCAAGGACTACTTTGCAGAAGATCCATCTTTGATTCAAGATCTCCATCTCTCCTTGAGATTTGGAAAAGACTACCCTCAAGATCTCATCTCCCTTGTGCATTTTGAAAAACTACCCTAGCTACTTATCTTCCTTTAGTTGTTTGCGAATCTTGCTTGGATTTGTCAAGAGAGCATATGTGTGACTGCATCTATGTTCATGAGTGTTTATTCTTGTGACTCCTTCTGTTCCTCTTGTTCTTGAGTGTTCATATCAATCCATCCCCAAGTTGTGAAAGATCAGGTAACTTATGGCTTGGCCCTACATCATCTTGGTATCATGTGCTTTCGTTGTCACAATTTGGAGCCCTCCTCCTCATCCTTCTAGCCTATTTTTTGTTCTTGCTTAAACTAAAAAAAATCCCACAAAAAGAGTCACACCCAATTTCTTGCAATTTGTGTGTCCTTGTGAGTTTTTGTTCGATGGATTCGACGTTATACTCATGGATCTAGCCCCCTTTGTGTTGATTTAGCCTATTCCTCCACAAAATACTCCAAAAAAAAAATCTTTACTTGCCCCAATTTTCCGAAGGTTGAAATTTGCACCATCGGACTGTCCGGCCTCTGCACCAATCATACAAATTTCGGGTAGCTTTTTTCTCTCTAATGTCGTCATTTTGGGAGTTCCTCCACGCATCATCGAGAGTGATCATTGGACACCATTTTCATCAACAAACTACACCAATCACCTCAAACATGACTACAACGATGATTCGCCATTCTATTTGACACCTTCAATAGAAGCAAGGCTGGTACATCTGATTTCGTTTACGGGTAAAGTATGGCGTGTATATTTCGTCATCCCTTATCTTCCCTTGCCATTTTATCAGTGGCGTGACATGTTCATGAATTTGGCTGAAAGTACAAAGACGAGAATTGGTGATGCAGATTACATCCTGTGTCCATGTACTGATTGTGCCAATACAGAGTCACATGAAGTTGCAGATGTCCAGATGCACTTAGTCTCTAGGGGATTCATGGATGGATATACACGTTGGACCAGACACGATGAAGAGGAGGTCATGGATGAAGATACCTAGGGCAGCGAGATGCCAAACCCCGATCAGTGTCACATGGATGTTGAATCTAACATCGGGGCAGAGGCGTCAAGCTACCAATGGAACACCGGAGAGCCGAAACGCCCACTGGAAAACCAAGACGTTGACGCAGATGATGACGAGCTTGATATGCAGATTTTGCTGCTATGATTGCAGATTTCGAGGGCCCGGAAAAGGATATGATTGGGTACAAGGATCTGCCAACCATTGATGCGGACTCCAAGAAAGAATTGTATCCAGGTTGCAAAAAGAAATATTCCAGGTTGAGTGCCACCCTGGCGCTTCTCATATCTAAAGCAGCAAACGGTCTATCAAACAAGGGCTTCACAGAGATCTTAGGTCTTTTCAAAGAAATTCTTCCGGAAGATAATGTGCTCCCCAGTAGCACGAATGAAGCAAAGAAAATTGTTTGCCCATTGGAACTTGAACTACAGAAGATACACGCTTGTGTGAATGATTGTATATTGTACCGTGGTGAGCACAAAGATTTGCGTGCATGTCCCACATGCAAGCATGCACGATACAAGCGCAGGAGAGCAAAGGACAAGTACAAATTGGACGACGAGATCAAGACAGGAATCCCGTCCAAGGTTGTTTGGTAATTGCCTTTAATTCCAAGGTTGAGGCGTTTGTTTGCAAACCCTAGAGAGGCAAAGAGGTTGCGGTGGCATCATGATGAGCGAATTGCGGATAGGTTTTTGAGGCACCCAAAAGATGGGGCTCAGTGTGAATTATCGACAAAAAGTTTGAAAATTTTGCCAAGGATCCTAGACGTATAAGGCTCGGGCAGTGTACTGACGGGATGGATCCTTTTGGCGATATGAGCACCAATCACAGCACATGGACGGTGCTTCTGTGCATATATAACCTAGCTCCTTGGTTGTGTATGAAGAAAAAATACATTATGATGTCAATGATTATCCAAGGCCCGAAGCAACCTGGAAATGACATCGACATTTACTTTCCGCTACTGGTAGAAGAACTGCTGACAGTGTGGATAGATGCGCCTGCTGTAAAATGTTATGATGCTTACAGAAAGGAGATTTTCGATCTACATGCGATGCTGGTGCACACCATTAAAGATATGCCGGCATTAGGCAACACACCGGGGCAGAAAACAAGGGGATATGTAGGTGTGTCACATGCATGGATAGGACAGCTAGCAGAAGACTTCCCAACTCGCGCAAAACAGTGTATTTGCGTCATCATAGGTTCTTACGGAAAAATCACCCATACCGAAAGATGAAAGCTGAATTTGATGGTACGGCAGAGGCAGGTGCGGGCCCAAGACCCTATGACGGGGAGGTGGTCCACAACATGGCTAAAAAATTAATGTTGTGCTCGGCAAGAACCACCCTTTGACGGTGAAACTAACACCCAAGGATCAAGTGTTTAAGAAGAAATCGGTGTTCTGGAAATTACCTTACTGGGAGATTCTATGTGTGTGTCACTGCATCGATGTCATGCACATAGAGAAGAACGTATGTGAAAGCATCCTTGGTACTCTGCTCAAGATTAAAGGTAAAAGAAAGGATGGTGACGGTTCACGGCTCGATATGCTTGCTGATCAATCACAACGCAAGAGTGAAGCAGAAGATGATGACAAATTCATCAAAGCTCGCCAGAGTTACAATTCCAGTACAAAAGAAGCAACACAGTTCTTCACCTATTTGTTGTCAGTTAAGACACCCTCTTCCTACTCCGCAAACATCAGAAGTCTCGTGGATGTGAGCTCAGGTAAAATGAAGTTGGGACACATGAAGTCACATGATTTCCACGTAATGTTGACACAAATCCTCCCGGTGGCCATCAGGAATCTGATGCACAAAGATATAAGAAACACACTCATTGACCTCTGTGATTTCTTCAACCAACTATGGCAGAAAGTTGTAAATCCTGAAGAGTTGGATCATATGCAAGATGATATTGCAAGAATATTGTCCAACCTAGAGATGTTTTTCCCACCGTCACTCTTTGATGTCATGGTCCATCTCACTGTGCACCTTGTCGACGAGATAAAGTATTGTGGTCCTGTGTTTCTTCGCAACATGTATCCCTTCGAGCGGTTCATGGGAATACTGAAGCGCTTTTGTCGGAACCGAAACCATCCAGAGGCAAGCATCCTACAAGGTTATACCGCGGAGGAGGTGGTTGAGTTTTGCACCGAATACATGAAACAAAGACCTATAGGTTTGCCCCTCTCTCGCCACGAGGGAAGGCTGAAAGGTAAACCGGTCCTTGTTGGCACGCAAATGGCTGCACCCGGAGAATTGGCAGAGAAAGCCCATTTGACGGTACTGCTTAACAGCCCACTTCTCATCGCTTATGCCGAAGAACACTTGGCGGAGATACGCAACAGCTTCTTACCAATGGTGCCTTCATCAGATGTGGAGATGAAGGAGCACACTAAGAACTACGCCGAATGGCTGAAGAATCGTTTGGCACAAGGATCCATCGATGACATTGCTACATGGTTGGCACAAAAGCCATCACCTACGATGTTGACGTACCAAGCATATGACATAAATGGATACACGTTCTACACTAAGGGACGTGATAAGAAGACCTCGTATCAGAACAGCTCTGTTCGAATAGAATGCATGCCTGTAAATGAAGCTGATAAAAGGGTATACTATGGAACCATCAAAGAGATTTGGGAGCTTGACTATGTGAAAGTTAAGGTGGCATTATTCAGGTGCGCATGGATCCCTCTTGGTCAGGTAAGGATTGATAAGTACAGGAAGACCTGTGTTAGCAGGACAACGATGGCATATCACGCAGACCCATTCATTCTTGCCAGCGATGCTACCCAGATTTTCTTTGTGGAAGACCCCTTGCATAAGAACAGCCATTTAGCGATGCATGGGAAGAGAAGGGTACTGGGTGTCGACGATGTTGCCGATGAGGACGAGTACGATGAATTTGATGAGTGGCCAACCAAGGAATCACGCAACCGTGTAACAGAGCAGCGTAAAATCATCAAAAACCCCAAGTTCATTCGAGGTCAACTTAATGATCCCAGTTCCCCCATGTACACGGGAATTAAGCCGTAAGACTAGTCTTTATGCCTACCCTGCAACTTAATTTGTTCAATTTAGAACTGTCGCGTGTACTGAATTTGTGAGTTATGCCCGGTTTTCTGTTGATGTAAGAACCGTTAATATGTTGACCTGGATATGCTGTCAGCTCAGGCAATGAATATGAACTATTTTTGTTATTATGATTATTATATCACAGAGGTAGCACACTCAATTGATCTCACTACAGTATGTGTGAACAAAAATATGCAATCTGGTTTGCGAATAGCACATGGTTCATTGATGAAAGCCGTGTGCCGACCAAACCCCTCCACCCCGCCCACGATCTGAGTCGTGCTTTCTGATTGGCCAGAACCCAAACCCCACGGATCGTACGTCTGCACCATTGGATGCTCCCAGATCGAACGACGATGCTCATCCCTTTCGACAGCACATGCAGTTCCGGTTGTAATTTTATTTTTATGCACAAAATGCACGTTAATCTAAAAAATGTCTTAAATATAGCTAACGATACCAGAAATGCGCCAGATAATCAAACCCGTGGTATAATGGTGATTGCGTACCGTGGAACTTCTTATGAGGCCAAATGATGAAGTCACCGGCCACAGGAGTTTGAATTGACACGTCTCCTTTTGGAAAACCATGATCCTTCATATGAGATGCTCCGGTTTGGAAGGAGCGGTCATCAAAACTTGTGCCAAACTTTACCAATTTTTTCCACGGGGTCGTGAGAGCACGCCATAGGCACACATCGATTTTGATGATGTCCGAACTCCATCTGAATTTCCTGTAATGAAAATACCAACTAGGCCTACGCCAGTGGCCGCACCTCGCGGCCGAAATGTTTGAAACTTCTCCCCGCTTCTTGAACAAACGGATCAAAACTCACAAAGCGACGCACAAATGATTTGTACACCTTTGCTAGGCTGATAGTAAGGGGGTATCATAGCTAGTATCATGCATGCCAACTAGGCAATTTTGATGAGCTGTCATAGAATTAATTAAATGAAGAAAGAGAGGGTTAAGTATCATATCATGAAATCATTTCGTAATAAATGCTATGCTACTATGTGTCATGCATGACAATATAGATAAAGTAGTATATATGATACTAGCTACTCTATGATACTATGCATTAGAGAAAGTACAATAGGGTGACATAAGACTAACCACAATGGGTAGTAACATAGAATGTTACTAGTCTATGTTACTACCTCTATAGTGGGGAGTAACATATGTGTAGTAACATGCAACACTTCATTTATTAGGCTATAGACTCATCTTGCCTTGAGATGTGTGATGTTACTCATACTACTAGTAAGACTACCCACAGTGGGAGTAACATAGGTAGTAACATCACACATATCTAGATAAAATAGATGATGTGGCAAGCAATAAATGAAGAAATGGAGGAAAGTGGTAACATAGCTAGTTAGTAGTAGTATGAGTAATTAACATCACACATATCAAGGCAAAATGAGTCTATATCCTAATAAATGAAGTGTTGCATGTTACCACACATATGTTACTCCCCACTACAAAGGTAGTAACATAGACTAGTAACATTCTATGTTACTACCCATTGTGGCCAGACTACCCACAGTGGGAGTAACATAGGTAGTAACATCACACATATCTAGATAAAATAGATGATGTGGCAAGCAATAAATGAAGAAATGGAGGAAAGTGGTAACATAGCTAGTTAGGCCTTTCCCAATGCTCCACCGTGGACAGGTGCTAAGCATGCCACATAAGAGAAAAAATGACATGGCACAACATTTAAGGAGGGGAGAGAGCACTTTGGTGACACCAGGAAGAACCAATGCCAAGCACGAGAACCTAGGCAAACCACTTAAATGAAATAATTTGACCAATGCATGAAAGACTTTAGGTGCCAACTCATTAAATAAAGTGTGCTTAGCAACAATAAGTTAAGCACCTATGCATTGGGGAGTTGAGTTGCTAAGGTATTTAATGCACTTAGCACCTCATCTAAGCACCTCTGCATTGGAAGATGTCTTACTAGCAGTATGCGTAACAAGTAACATCACACATATCAAGGCAAAATGAGTCAATAGCCTAATAAATGAAGTGTTGCATGTTACGACACATATGTTACTCCCCACTATGGAGGTAGTAACATAGACTAGTAACATGTGCATGTTACTAGTCTATGTTACTACCCATTGTGGCCAGTCTAACTAGCTATGTTACCACTTTCCTCTCTTTCTTCATTTATTGCTTGCCACATCATCTATTTTATCTTGATACGTGTGATGTTAGTACCTATGTTACTCCCACTGTGGGTAGTCTAAGTAGGCTATAAGGAATAGAATAATATATATGTGCTTATTAGTTGGAGGAAAGAGAAGAGAAGCGGGCTCTTGGTTAGTACAACCAGCTGCAACACGAGACCCAAGACACTTTGTGAGGATGTAAGGTGGGACAACTATTGATAAACTAGTACATATATAAAACTTATTATTGTACATGCCCGCTAAGAGGTTGGCTGTATATGATATGGCAACTTCTTATAGCCGACCCTTGGCTGTATTATTAACCATGCTCTTAGTGAGGTAGCTAGTATATCATAGACGACTAGCTAGTATTAGACTAGCCACAGTGGGAGTAATTAACTTCAGCAGTAACATCGACTCCAACTCAGCAAACTTGCTTATGTGGCAATAAGTTTATGAGGAGAGAGATAGTTTCAGTAACTTAGCTAATTACTGTAACATCACATGTCCCAATGAAATATGTGTCTATAACCTAATAAATGAAGCTTTGCATGACACTACACTTATGTTACTATCCACTATGAAGGTAGTAACATATATAGTCTAGGGATATGTGTATGTTACTAGTGTACACTACATTGTGGCTAGTCTCATACTCCCTCCTTTCCGGTTTAGGATGGTTGTAATGGTATTATCATAAGCGGTATCATGCATGCCAACTAGACTTTCTGGATGATGTGACACACAATTAAATGAGGAAAGAGAGGATGTGGTATCATATCATGATACCGTGTCATATTAAATGTTGTACTACTACTTCGTGTGATGCATGACAATTAGTAAGGCAACCTAAGATGTTAACTTATGACACTATGCATTACGGAAGTAGTATCCTACACTATCATATGCATGATACTAGTATATATGATACTCCCCATTACAACCAGCCTTATAGGGCTCAATTCAAAAATCTCACCAACCAAGGTAGATGGTGAGTGGTGGAATACTTTTTGTAGTTTGCAAAAACACCCAATTAATGCTTTTGTTTTCCTCAAAAAATTATGTTTTCCAATGTATTAATTGCAATACATGCATGCATATATAAAGTACATGCATTGGTCAACTTTCTCTTAATACTTGCATGCAATGATTTAATGCACCTTGGAATCTGGACATGTGATGGGGAACAACCAAATTGAGCCTTATAAAATGGAAAAACTAAAATTTTGAGACAAGCCTATAAACCGGAAAGGAGGGAGTATATATGCATGATACTAGTATATGATCGGCAATACCTCTATAATGCGCGCATGCATAGTATCATAAGTTAGTATCTTTGGTTCCTTATTAATTACCATGCATGACACAAAGTAGTTCAACATTTAATATGATATGGTATCATGATATGATACGGTATCATGATATGATACCACACCCTCTCTTTCATCATTTAACTGTGTGCCACATCATCCAAAAAGTCTAGTTGGCATGCATCATACCGCTTGATACTCCCATATTACGGCCAGCCTTATTAGGGTGGCCATAGTGGGGGTATCATAGCCGGTATCATGCACTCGGGAATAAAAAATATGACGACGTGTGGCAGAGAAGCAGTAACATTGGTAGATACCGTAACATATATATGATAAATGCTATACTACTTTGTGTCATGCATGGCCATAAATACGGTCATGTATGATATATACTCCCTCCATAAACTAATATAAGAGCATTTAGGTCACTATTTTAGTAATCTAAACACTCTTATATTAGTTTACAAAGGGAGCTAGTACTACTCTATGATACTATATATGCATTATGAAGCTACGTATGTAGTATCATACACTAGTATCATATGCATGATACTATATATATATATATATAGTATATGATACTTGATACGTCTCCATCGTATCTACTTTTCCAAACACTTTTGCCCTTGTTTTGGACTCTAACTTGCATGATTTAAATGGAACTAACCCGGACTGACGTTGTTTTCAGCAGAATTGCCATGGTGTTATTTTTGTGCAGAAATAAAAGTTCTCGGAATGACCTGAAACTTCACGGAGAATTTTTGGAATATATAAAAAATACTGGCGAAAGAATCAACTCCAGGGGGCCCACACCCTGTCCACGAGGGTGGGGGGCGCGCCCCCTTGCTCATGGGCCCCCTGAGGCTCCACCGACCTCAACTCCAACTCTATATATTCACGTTCGAGGAGAAAAAAATCAGAGAGAAGGATTCATCACGTTTTACGATACAGAGCCGCCGCCAAGCCCTAATCTCTCTCGGGAGGGCTGATCTGGAGTCCGTTCGGGGCTCCGGAGAGGGGAATCCGTTGCCGTCGTCATCATCAACCTTCCTCCATCACCAATTTCATGATGCTCACCGCCATGCGTGAGTAATTCCATCGTAGGCTTGCTGGACGGTGATGGGTTGGATGAGATTTATCATGTAATCGAGTTAGTTTTGTTAGGGTTTGATCCCTAGTATCCATTATGTTCTGAGATTGATGTTGCTATGACTTTGCTATGCTTAATGCTTGTCACTAGGGCCCGAGTGCCATGATTTCAGATCTGAACCTATTATGTTTTCATTAATATATGTGAGTTCTTGATCCTATTCTGCAAGTCAATAGTCACCTACTATGTGTTATGATCCGGTAACCCCGAAGTGACAATAATCGGGACCACTCCCGGTGATGACCATAGTTTGAGGAGTTCATGTATTCACTAAGTGTTAATGCTTTGGTCCGGTACTCTATTAAAAGGAGGCCTTAATATCCCTTAGTTTCCAATAGGACCCCGCTGCCACGGGAGGGTAGGACAAAAGATGTCATGCAAGTTCTTTTCCATAAGCACGTATGACTATATTCGAAATACATGCCTACATTACATTGATGAACTGGAGCTAGTTCTGTGTCACCCTATGTTATAACTGTTGCATGAGGAATCGCATCCGACATAATTATCCATCACTGATCCAATGCCTACGAGCTTTTCACATATTGATCTCTGCTTAGTTACTTTACCGTTGCCACTGTTACAATTACTACAAAACTGCTACTGTTACCTTTGCCACAGTTACCGTTAGTTCCATATTACTTTGCTACTAAATACTTTGCTGCAGATATTAAGTTTTCCAGGTGTGGTTGAATTGACAACTCAACTGCTAATACTTGAGAATATTCTTTGGCTCCCCTTGTGTCGAATCAATAAATTTGGGTTGAATACACTACCCTAAAAAACTGTTGCGATCCCCTATACTTATGGGTTATCAAGACTATTTTCTGGCGCTGTTGCCGGGGAGCATAGCTCTATTCTTTGAGTCACTTGGGATTTATATATGCTGATCACTATGAGGAACTTGAAAGACGAAAAAACCAAGATTTATCCCTCAACTACGAGGGGAGGTAAGGAACTGCCATCTAGCTTTGCACTTGATTCTCCTTCTGTTCTGAGTAAACTTGCAACACCTAAACCTGCTTCTGCTATTAATTCTGATATGTCGCATGTTATTGATGATGCCACTTCTGCTATGCATGATACTTATGATGAAACAACTTCTATGCTTGATACTACTATGCCATTAGGTGAATTTCTTGATGAACAACTTGCTAGGGTTAGAGAGAATGAAATTATTGAAACTGATAATATTGATGGAAGTGATGATGAAGATTCTCCCCCCTAGATATGAATTGCCTGTTGTGCCTGAGGGTTATGTTATGGATGAAGAAACTGCTAGAGATTTTCTTGCTTGCAATGATAGATATGATCTTAAGAAATTATTAGCTAAGCTGAAAGAAAAATCTTTGAATGCTAGAATGAAATATGACCCTGCTTTTGCTACTTCACTTATCTATATTACTGATAAGGATTATGATTTCTCTGTCGATCCTGAGATAATTACTTTGGTTGAATCTGATCCTTTTCATGGCTATGAATCTGAAACTGTTGTGGCACATCTTACTAACACTACTGCAGGATGCTGCTAACATGACACTACGATCAGAGACCCTTCGAGAAACTGTGTGCGATGCAATAATCGCAAACGGTGTTGTATGAAAACCGTCAGAAATGATGCAAAACGTTTGCGATGAATGATAGATCAAACACGGTTCAGATTTTAGTTGCGTGTGCGATTAGGGGCATACAGTTGATCTGTACGAACTGTTTGCGATGAGACAGAACAACAGAAACGGGCAGCCATATCAAGGTGTGTGCGCGATATACGGCATACAGTTCCTCTGATGAACCGTTTGCGATGAGTGAGGTGAACACAAAAGATTCGGCGTAACAAGATGTGTGTGATACCCGGCAAACAGGTCGGTAATCAGAATTGTGTGCGATCATTATAGACAGCCCATACGGTCTTTTTTTGTGAATTGTGTGCTCGTCAGGGCACACAGTTCAACAAACCAACCTGTTGGCGATAATGTAGAAGATCTCTGTCGAATACATATTACTAACCGTCTGCGATGAGATTGACAGGATAAACAGAGATATATACAGTCTACTTAATTTAGTCCTCCTTCTTATTGTTGTTATTGTTGGATGGCCCTGCGACATCGTCTTGGCGAGGACGCTTCTTGCCGCTGACTGTTGGCTTTTCATCGCCGCCGCCGTCATCGTCGTCCTCCTCCTTGTTCGACCTTTCCTCCTCATCATCATCGTCGTCCTCTTCTTCGTCCTCAGATGGCTCCTCATCCGTCTGGTTGTCGTCTGACGACTCCGGAGGCGGCGTACCTTCCATGAACCGGATATAATCGAGGTCTGGGCTCGACGTCGGACTCATGGAAGACGGGCGGGATGATTCGATGTTGACCTATCATCGGGCGCCAGACTGCTGGCCAAACTGTCGTCCTTGCTATCACTCGACATGGCTGCAGAGTGTGTGCCAGTGTGTAGCGCGGCCTGCCGGGGACGATGAAGATGGTGGACACTTAAGCGGGGTATGCAGAGAAAAGGAACTGCCAATTGAAGCGGGGATTGAAGCGGAGGTTGACGTATTATCTAACCGCTGATATAATCAGCCGTAATTATTTGTACCCAGTCGCTCCAAATTCTTGGGGTTGCGCAGGACTCCTATTGGCTATTTGGCTGGTTTCCCTTTTCAGGACAAAAACAAGGAACGAGTTTTGGGATTATGCATCGGTACCGGTACGAACGGAGTAGGACACTTGGCAAGCAATACGTTAAGCTCTTCTTATTGATAAAGCCAGTAATAATCAAACTAGAAAGGAAAAGAAAAAATACAAAAAAAATATCTGCACGAATATTCGTGTAACATCAATGGCATATATAGGACCTAGATGTGCATTACTTAGAGCACATCTAGATGTGCTTTAGCAATACTGTCAAACAAAACCCCTAATCATCATTGCAAACAGCGCATAGAACATGGCTAATGCGACAACCACAACTACACATGCTAGTTCCTTCTTGTCTCTTGCTTTCATCTGTTGCCTGTGATTGATTCTTTCTTGCTTCATCGTACTGATTGTACATTCCAGATCAGCCAGTTTCTTCTTCAGCTTTACGTTATCTTCTGCGAGCTTGGTGATAACACTCCGAGACCTGCCATGCCATTCTTCATCCAGCTAGTTAATAAAGGCACAAGCCTCATATCCCTGCCAATGTTAAATAGTATTCTGGATGAGCGGTGGCATTAACTGAAGTAAAATGATGAACTTAATTAGCACTAACCTCTAAGGGCAACTGAGAAACTGCCTGCCAATGTCAAATCCCTCCATGCATACACATTGAGTGGGAGTGTGCCCGTGCACACAACTCAGCTTTTGGTACTTCTCGGTGGCGCAAAACTCGGAGTCGAACTCGTGTTGTGGGAGTCTGGAGTCAAGCTCCGGATCCGGCGGCAGATCGCTTTCCTAGGGGGGGTCATTCAGGACGGATTCAGCAAGGAGCCATACTTTGGACATGGTAAAAAAGATCGGGATAGATTGGAACCTGACAGGACGATTCGGATCCGTAGTACACCTGCCTTCTGATGACCTTAGGCAAGTGCTCGGCGGCGACCGCCGTCGGCGATACGAGCAGGAGCAGCCGCACCGAAACCATCAGCACCACTCGTCCGCATTCCCACAATGTCAGTGCCACGCGAGGGAATTTGGAGGCTATGTAGGGATTTGGGGGAAATGGGAAACTGTGGAGATAAGCTAACGGTCGGGAACTACTAATGGCACTATATATATGTTGTATATGGCACACTGTTTGTACATGTCGTTTGTGTTAGGTATTACAACGTCACACACGATTTCCGCACCAAACCGTGTGAGAAGACAACGTAGGTTAGACACGGTTGCCGTTACATAACCGTATATGATGTACTACCCTATCCATATAATTGAGTTACGGTGAGATACCGTGTAAACAGCCGCTCTGCGGATATCCGTAAAAAAAACAGCCGCTCTGCATATAGAGATGGTGGCGGCCTAGGCAGCGGACTGGACAAGAGGTCAATCCTCGGTCGGTGGGCAGTTGCGGCGTCATAGGAGGTCAATCCTCGTTCTGCGGCGGGAGATAGGAGGAGCTCAATCATCGAGGTCGGTGGCGGCGTGATTCGAGCACATCCATCGCGGTCGATGGCGAGATAGTGGAGGTCGAACTTCAGGCGGCAGCCGCACTAAGCTTTGCTCCTCGACCCTGCTGTCTCGGCGTGCCGCCGCATCGCGCTTGTCTGTCTGCTGGGTGGAGGTCGCCGCATGGCTAATTAATTAAGGTATTATTTCATGAGTGGCTAAATTTAGGTATTCAATACCTAAGTGTAGTGTTGTACTAGTACTCTGCGTGTAAATTGACTGACCATTAATTTTTGTCATAGCATGCCTGGATAACAACATGGAGCGCCCTCAATAATTATTAAAATAAAACCTTGTGATTTATGCACGCATCTTTGGACAGCAGTTAATCCGTGTATTAATGTTGTTGTTTTGTTTTAAAATACCATTCGTGTGCTGCAGATGGAACGATCTCGATGGATGAAGAATCGGAAAACCGCAGATTTTATCAGTGGCGTGACAGAGTTCATGAATTTGGCTGAAAGTACAAAGAGGAGAATTGGTGATGCGGATTACGTCTTGTGTCCATGTACTGATTGTGCCAATACAGAGTCACATGTAGTTGTAGATGTCCAGATGCACTTAGTCTCTAGGGAATTCATGGATGGATATACACGTTGGAACAGACACGGTGAAGAGGAGGTCATGGATGAAGATACCCAGGGCAGCGAGATGCCAAACCCCGACCAGTGTCACATGGATGTTGAATCTAACATCGGGGCAGAGGCGTCAAGCTACCAATGGAACACCGGAAAGCCGAAACGCCCACTGGAAAACCAAGAGGTCGACGCAGATGACGACGATCATGATATGCCAGATTTTGCTGCTATGATTGCAGATTTCGAGGGCCCAGATAAGCATATGATTGGGTACAAGGATCTGCCAACCATTGATGCGTACTCCAAGAAAGAATTGTATCCAGGTTGCAAAAAGAAATATTCTAGGTTGAGTGCCACCCTGGCGCTTCTCAGATTTAAAGCAGCAAACAGTCTATCAAACAAGGGCTTCACAGAGATGTTAGGTCTTTTGAAAGAAATTCTTCCGGAAGATAATGTGCTCCCCAGTAGCACGAATGAAGCGAAGAAAATTGTTTGCCCATTGGAACTTGAACTACAGAAGATACGCGCTTGTGTGAACGATTGTATATTGTACCGTTGTGAGTACAAAGATTATCGTGCATGTCCCACATGCAAGCATGCACGATACAAGCGCAGGAGAGCAAAGGACAAGTACAAATTGGACGACGAGATCAAGACATGAGTCCCGTTCAAGGTTGTTTGGTACTTGCCTTTAATTTCAAGGTTGAGGCGTTTGTTTGCAAACCCTAGAGAGGCAAAGAGGTTGCAGTGGCATCATGATGAGTGAAGTGCGGATACGTATATGAGGCACCCGAAAGATGGGGCTCAGTGGGATTTAATCGACAAAAAGTTTGAAATTTTTGCCAAGGATCCTAGAAGTATAAGGCTCGGGGAGTGTACTGACGGGATGGATCCTTTTGGCGATATGAGCACCAATCACAACACATGGCCGGTGCTTCTGTGCATATATAACCTAGCTCCTTGGTTGTGTATGAAGAAAAAGTACACTATGATGTCAATGATTATCCAAGGCCCGAAGCAACCTGGAAATGACATCGACATTTACTTTCAGCTACTAGTAGAAGAACTGCTGACAGTGTGGATAGATGCGCCTGCTGTAAAATGTTATGATGCTTACAAAAAGGAGATTTTTGATCTACATGCCATGCTGGTGCACACCATTCAAGATATGCCGGCATTAGGCAACACATCGGGGCAGAAAACAAGGGGAGAAGTAGGGTGTGTCACATGCATGGATAGGACAGCTAGCAGAAGACTTCCCAACTCGCACAAAACAGTGTATTTGCGTCATCGTAGGTTCTTACAGAAAAATCACCCATACCGAAAGATGAAAGCTAAATTTGATGGTACGACAGAGGCAGCTGCAGCCCCAAGATCCTATGAAGGGGTGGTGGTCCACAACATGGCTAAAAAAATTAATGTTGTGCTTGGCAAGAACCACCCTTTGACGGTGAAACTAACACCCAAGGATCAAGCGTTTAAGAAGAAATCGGTGTTCTAGAAATTACCTTACTGGGAGATTCTACGTGTACGTCACTACATCGATGTCATGCACGTAGAGAGAACGTATGTGAAAGCATCCTTGGTACTCTGCTCAAGATTAAAGGTAAACGAAAGGATGGTGACGGTTCACGGCTCGATATGCTTGCTGATCAATCACAACGCAAGAGTGAAGTAGAAGATGATGACAAATTCATCAAAGCTCGCCAGAGTTATAATTTCAGTACAAAATAAGCAACATAGTTCTTCACCTATTTGTTGTCATTTAAGACACCCTCTTCCTACTCCGCAAACATCAGAAGTCTCGTGGATGTGATCTCAGGTAAATGAAGTTGGGACACATGAAGTCACATGATTGCCACGTAATGTTGACACAAATCCTCCCGGTGGCCATCAGGAATCTGATGGACAAAGATATAAGAAACACACTCATTGACCTCTGTGATTTCTTCAACCAACTATGGCAGAAAGGTTTAGATCCTGAAGAGTTGGATCATGTGCAAGATGATATTGCAAGAATATTGTCCAACCTAGAGATGTTTTTCCCACCGTCATTGTTTGATATCATGGTCCATCTCACTGTGCACCTTGTCGATGAGATAAAGTATTGTGGTCCTGTGTTTCTTCACAACATGTATCCCTTCGAGCGGTTCATGGGAATACTGAAGCGCTTTTGTCTGAACCGAAACCATCCAGAGGCAAGCATCCTGCAAGGTTATACCGCGTTGGAGGTGGTTGAGTTTTGCACCGAATACATGAAACAAAGACCTATAGGTTTGCCCCTCTCTCGCCACGAGGGAAGGATGAAAGGTAAGCCAGTCCTTGCTGGCACACAAATGGCTGCACCCGGAGAATTGGAAGAGAAAGCCCATTTGACGGTACTGTTTAACAACCCAGTTCTCATCGCTTATGCCAAAGAACACTTGTCAGAGATACGCCAAAGATTCTTACCAATGGTGCCTTCATCAGAAGTGGAGATGAAGGAGCACACTAAGAACTATGCCGAATGGCTGAAGAATCGTTTGGCACAAGGATCCATCGCTGACGTACCAAGCATATGACATAAATGGATACATGTTCGACACTGAGGATTGTGATAAGAAGACCTCGTATAAGAATAGCTCTGTTCGAATAGAATGCATGACTGTAAATGAAGCTGATAAAAGGACATACTATGGAACCATCAAAGAGATTTGGGAGGTTGACTATGTGAAAGTTAAGGTGGCATTATTCAGGTGCGCATGGATCCTGTCGGTGGGAAACGACACCTATGGGATCACAAGAATCCCTACTACGGTTGCCGGGGCGCGGGGTTGTGAGAACAGTAGGATTAACAATCAGCACAAGGATCGTTTACCCAGGTTCGGGCCGCGAGGATGCGTAAAACCCTAGTCCTGCTTTGGTGGATGTATTGAGTGTTCTTGAGCTCTCGAACTAGCTATGGTGGCTGTGTAGTTCCCAAGAGCCGAATCCTCGTCCAGTACGCCATGGGCCTCCTTTTATAGTCGATAGGGGCTGCCACAGTGGCACACAGGAGGTGGAAATGCCTACAGTACTATGATCTTATCACCCGTATTACAGGACAAGACACATTTAATGCGTCGCTTAGGTGCCCCTAGCTTTATCGGGGACGGGAGCGAGGCCCGTCCCATCCGTCACCGCTCCTCTTCGCTTCGACACGCGCCCTAGCCAGCGATGCATGCGGTGGCATGTAGGCAGGCAGGCAGCTGAGGTGGCGCGGTGGTAGGGTCTTCACGAAGATCTGCATGCCGCCACGCAGGCGCTTGCTGATCTGGCCTGGAAGCTGCATGTTGCCACGCAAGTGCCTGCCCAGCTGGTCTGGCTGGCAGCTGCATGCTAATGGCGGGGGAAACTTGGCTGGTGCAGGCCTGGCAGTGGCCCCGCTGATGTCCTCGGCAAGGGCCTTGTCGGGGACCCGACAAGTGTCTTGCCGTGGCGCGCAGTCGTCCCCGGCAAGGATCTTGCCGGGGGTCTCGTGGCTTTCCTCGGCAAGGATCCCGCCGAGGGTCGCCGTCTTCTGGTCCTCATCTGATCTCATCTATCTATGGTATTGACAAAGATCTGCATGCCACCACAGAGGTGCCTCCCGAGCCCTGGTCCAATCGTAGTTGGTTGGGTTGGAACCTATGGGCTCAAGGGTGGCTCGCTCTGTTAGTGCTTGGGCTAGTTGCCCCGGCAAGGTTCTTGACGGGGCCGCGGAGGCCGCCCCGGCAAGGGCCTTGCCGGGGGTCTCCACCTCGCCCCTTTGCTGTCTTGTGTTTCTAGCCTTGGCGTTGCTTCCGACCATCTTGTTCCTCTGGCTCCTCTCCGTCTTCCCTCCCCTGCTCTGCTTAGTGTGGCCGTGGGCGCGGCTCCGACTATCCGTGCACAAGTAAAGGGGTCAAAAGGAGCGCCCCTACTTTTGTACACTGACAGGAGCCCCCGGGCCTGGGCCACACATAAGCGCGACACGTTGTTGGGCCAGGCCCAAAACGGTGCGCGGGCAGGAGGGTCGGATTCTACCGCAGTAATTTTCTGTCTGCTGTGCTTCCCCACGACCCGCGTTGAACGCGTGACGTGGGGGGTCGTGCATGACGTGGGGGGCATGCGTGGGGCGGTTCCCGCACGCATGTGTCACATCGCAGTTAATGGGAAAGGAGGCGGCCCGCGCCTTCCCCATAAAAAGGAATAACAGCGAGCGCGCTGCTCACTTTACCCCCTCCCCGCATCTTCTCCAATCTCAGAGCCGCCACCCCCTTTCTTTCTCCTTCTCGAGCTCTTGCCTTTGCTTGTCGCCGCTGCGCCTTCGCCATCTTCCGCCCCCTGCTTCTCGCAGCCGCCATGGCTCCCAAATCCACCAGGGGCAAGGGAACGGCCAAAGATGCCGGGGCGACGGAGCCACCGGAGAGTGAGCAGGCGGCGCGATGAATGCAGCTCGCCTACTTCCCCTCGACGGTCGACGCGATCGAACTGCGGGATTACTTCAAGCCCCTGTGGGGGGTGAAGACGGGGGGAGAGACGATGGGGCATCCAGCCACGCGCGTCATCCCCGCCAACTGCGCCGAGGCCGCCCCAAATAGGTACCCTTTCTTTGTCGACTACTTCTCCTGCGGGCTCTGTCCCCCCTTCTCCGATTTCTTCAATGATGTCATGTACACCTACGGCTTCCATCTTTTGGATTTTACTCCAAATGCCGTGGCGTGCATGGCTCTTTTCGTGCACCTCTGCAAGGGCTTCGCCGGGGTGCATCCCAACACGGCGCTCTTCCGCCACTACTTCTTGCCTCGGATCCAACCGGGGGGCGCCGTTTCTGGGTGCGTCGCCTCGATCCCAAGGGCCAAGCGGGCGTACCCGGAGGGCGCCATGAAGGAGAGGTGGGAAGAATGGCGGGGCCGGTGGTGCTGTATTGAAGAGAAGACCCGCCGGACTTTTGCCGGGTCCGCGACGCGCCGCCAGTTCGCCGGGGCAACTGGAGCGACATTGATGCTGACGACGCGAAGCTCACGGTCGCCACCACCAGGATCCTTCGCCTTACCGAGGCCGGGCTCACCCTTGAAATGATCGGGACGGATTTCATCCGCCGCCGAATCGCTCCTCTGCACAACAAGGGGAGGCCAGCCTGGCTTTTCACGAACGCCGCCAACATCATGAGGCTCCGCCCCGGCCTCGACCACAACGTTACGGTGATGAGGCACGCCCATCTCTGCCAACGGCTCTTCCAGCTGGACGTGAACCGCGATGGCGAGGTCGAGCGGTCCGGCAAGGCTGCGAGGGCCGCCGCGAAGGCCGGCAAGGTCGCCAAGGGGCCCCTGTTCAGGTTGCCAGTAGGAGTGGTGCCGCTAAGCAACGACTCTCACCGGACAGACATCATCGCCATGATGCCGGACTTCAATGCACATGGCCTTGACCCGAGCTGGGTCGAGCCAGAAGAACTTCAGGTGCAGGAGTTCTTTGACACCTTGCACGAGGGGTATGTCACCGCCGAGCCACGGCTCGTCCAGGACACCTCCCAGGTGGAGCTGGACTACATGGCCGCTAGGGCGGCGGAGGCGAAGCTCGCCGAGGAGGCCGGCAGCGCCGGCGGCGTGGAGGACAAGGCCGCAGCGGAAGCGGAGGAGAAGGAGCTCGCCCAATGGGCGGAGGCCGCCGGGGAGGCCAGCAGCGCCGGCACCGGGGCTCCTCTCGTCGAAGACGTGGTCGGTGAGTCGTCGTCGGAGGAGGCCGTGGCCGTCGACCCTCCAGCCACGGGGAGAGGACGGGTTCTGCGTGGGCCACCTCCGGCGAGCCGGTCCGGCCCGGCAGGGCCGCGCAGCTGCGGCAGGCCCAGGAGATGTCCACACGCCAGACAAGGGCCGCAATGGCGAAGAAAGTGGTGAAGGCCGCGGTGGCGAAGGAGAAGGCATCCGCTTCTTCCTTGGCAAAGCGCGTTCAGACGCCACCTCCTTCCCCTCCTCCGGCAGACGTTGACGTGGAGGTCACCTTTGACTTCGGATCCCTCAGCCCAAGGAGGAAGAGGAAGGCAACAGAGGAGGAGGTGGATGACGAGTAAGTATCTTGCTCTTTTCTATCATCTCCGTCTCCTCAATCTGTACCGCTTGTCTTGACTTGTTTTCATCTTTGAAGGGATGCGGAGACGCCGGCCCAGAGAGTGAAGAGGGCCAAAGCCTCGGCGGGCGATCAGCACTCGGCGGGTACTTCGAGGGCACCACTGGTGGTGCTGAGCAGCCCAGACAGCAGCCCCCGGCATAGCCCCCAGCATAAGTTCATCATTCACCCCTTGTCAACATGTGTTGGGGGCACGATCTCCTGGTGCTGACCTTGCCGTAGTCGCAGGAGGAGGACAGCAGCAGGAGGAGCCACAGAGGGCTACCCCTAACACGCCGCTCCCATCAACCACGCCGCCCCGAGGGGCGTCCCCGACAAGGGCGCCAAGCACCGAGCCCATGCACATGAAGGAGGGGGAGGAGAACTCGGGCGCCGGAGGCTTTGCCTCGGCCCCAAATGTTGGCGGGGAGGGGACCTCTGCTTCCCAGCCCGGCATTGGCAAGCCGCTCGCCTTTCGTCCCTGCTCTTTTTCTTTTCTTGCTGATTCTTGGTCTTGGCTTTGTCTCATCCCCTTCTTGGTGTCCAGATCGTCCATCGGTGGACCAGGAGGACATAGACGCCATCATTGAGGACGTCTCCAAGGATGCCGCGGCAGAGGCCGAGAAGGTCACTGCCGAGGAGTCCGCCAAGGGTGCTGCCGAAGACGCCGCCAAGGGGCCTGCCGGAGGGGGCGGCAAGGCCGCCACCAAGGAGGAGGTGGTCGATGGCCAGCCTTCCTCCTCTGCTGCCTCCGGCTCCGGCAGGTATCTGAGGATGACCGACGACCTCTTCGTCCACCTCCGACGGGCGTCCAGCTCCAGGGCGCTCATCAAGGGAGAGGTGTTCGACGATGTAACATCCCAAATTTTCCATTTGGTATGTTATACATAGATCATCATCGCATATCATATTTTATTGCATTTTGACAAATCCTCGATAAATCCTAAGCAACTCAAGGACCCTCGGAGAGAGTTGGGGATTTTCTCGAATTTTCATATTTGATTTTTCATCAAATTATAAAACGAGGATTTTGGTTTTAATTATTTTCTGTCCGGAAAAATATTTCATTTTAAATAAACGAGAGGAGAAAATATGACTTCTCCAAAACAATTGAAATACTGGAGAAAAAGTGTTAAAATCATTTATTGGATTTTATTCGGATTTTATTTGCATTAAAAATATTGCATGTTTTCAAAAATTTATTTTGTGTTAAAAAAATGTTCACCCTATTCTAGATTTTCTAACTAGACGGGGAAAATTTATTTTATATTTTTTGGACTTTTATTTTTTTTCTATGAATTATTTGTCGCGGAACGTATTTAAAAAAAAACTGCGCGACGCCCGACCGGGCCGAAGCCCAGCCGAGCGCCGGCCCACCCCGCGCCCCTCTCCTTCCCCAGCACGACGCCGCCGCCGCTCGCCGAGTCTGGCACCCGCACGCCTCCCCGGCCGCCCCCTCCTCCAAGCCACCGCACCCCCTCCCCCTCCTATATATACCGCCGCCCGCCTTGCCCCGCACACG
>NC_057808.1:202633843-202641844 GCF_018294505.1 Triticum aestivum
GCGCCCTCGCCGCCCCTCGCCGGAGCAGCCGGAGCCCCGCCGGAGCCCCGCCCCCGACAAGGTACCTCGCCGCCGTTCGTTGCCGGTTTTGTTTAAAAAAAACAGTTCGTTTTAAAAAAAACCCTAGATCGGTTTTTTTTGTTTTGTTATTTTGTGAGCGTTCACCGAACCGTTCGTTTTAACGAACGCGTTCGTCGGTTTTTCTCTGTTAACGAACGTCCGTTCTTTAACCGTTCGTCCGTTTTTCTTTTTCGTCGGATTTTTCCGTGATTATCTCAGATCCGATTTCTGATCGAATCTTCGTTTCTGTTTAACATTTCGCTCGTTTATCGGAATCAGGCGATTCAAGCGCCTAGAGTTTCGTCTCGAAATTCTCTTTCCGTTTAACCTACTCAAACAAGTTTTTGCTACTGTAAAATTTGACCTAGATCCAGATTAGTAAACGAAGCTTGTTTCTTTCGACGTTTGACTTTCGTTGCTTCGTTCGAGTTGATTCTTTTTGCAAACCGGAGTTCTTAAGTTGAACTTTCTGGTTGGATCTTTCATTCGAGTTTTACCTGTGCAATAGATGAGTACTGATTGTCTGCTTGTTTGTTTGCGATAGAGTACCCGGAGTGTGCCGCTTGTTACTTCGAATCGCTAGGTTTCGCGGATCATCAGCAAGGCAAGTAACACTTTGATCATACCTTCCATACCCAGTTTTTATTGCATTAGATCTATTCCTCAAACATTGCATGATTAGGATCTAATTAAATTGTGGGTACTGGGAAGTAGTTGAGGTAGTACCTATTACCTGTTATTTTATCAAACCCTTGGGAGTTACTTCTACGTTGCTATTATATTGCCATGCTATGCTCGTAGACGTGGATTGGGGTTTGAGAGATTTCCATGACAGATGTGAGATTGTTAATTAATGGTTTACTTAAGGTGGCAACTAAAACTCACATCTGGGTGGATTGAGGTACCTGGGTATTCCAGGATTGCCTGTTTTTCTTTTTGGACCGCCACCCAGGTTCAAAGGGATCATAAGATTATTCATGCTAGAAACTTCCGTGTGCAGCCGCAAGCTATTATGGGCTCTAGCATAGTTGACTAAGTTGTGTGAACTCTTACAGTGGTAGACTAGCAGATGTAGGGGAAAGTAGGTGTAACTGTCTACCCATACGTAAGGTGCAAACACTTCTGAAAGACTGTGTCTCGGTCATCCGTTACTCAAACACCATGTAGTGCGAGTAATCCAACGGAGGAGATCGAGTCTTGTGGGGAAAAGTGCACAAACCTCTGCAGAGTGTACAAACTAATCATGGTTAGCCGTGTCCCCGGTTATGGACAACTTGAGTATCTAGTACCTGGATTATCATTTGAATCTCATCACCATGTTACTTTTAATTAACTTTGTTGGGTTAATGATGACACTTAATTGGGATTGAGATGCTGTCAACCATCTCAATGTTTAACAACCACCATGATAGTTAAATAAAATTTATTCCTTTGCAGTAGGGAAAAATTGTCTTTTCACAAAATTGTAACTATAGAGCTTTCCACCAGCCATATATGCATGTAGTATAGAATTATTATTGTTCATTATTCTCTATGTGTTACTTTGCCAGCATATTCCATGTGGTGACCCGTTTTCGGGCTGCAACATTTCATGTTGCAGACTTTTCAGACGACGAGTAAGGTGCCTTAGGTCGTGGTCTTATACTCAGTGATGCCGCTGGAGTTGATGGACTCACTTACCTTCCAAGTCTTCCGCTGTTATCGTTTAGATGGCCTTAAGCCATATTTATCATACTTAATCTCTTTGGAGATATTCGATGTAATAAGTGTGTGATTGCTACTCTATTATAAATCCTCCATTTGTACTGTGCGTGTCAGCATTACTGATCCAGGGATGACACTGGTGCACAGCAGCACAGACCATTTGAGGTCTGGTCGCTACAAAGTTGGTATCAGAGCACACGCTGACTGTAGGACACGACCAGTAAGCTTAAGCCCTAGAAAGCTTCTCTCTTCTCATTTCTGACCCCTCTCCACTTTCTACTCTTTTAGGAATGGCGGATGCAAGGAGCAAGTTCATGCAACCAGATGAAGACACGCCGTTTGGTCGATACTTGAAGGAAGTCACCAAGTATTTGAACATAGGAATACCAAGCATCACCGGAACCTACAACGCCACATTACCTGAAGAGGAGAGCTGGAAGATTCAAGTTCACATTCCAGGAAGGACGTTTGTGCCAGTTACTGAACCCATAAGATTGGTTTTCGAAGCACCAACCTGGAGTTTAGGGAAGAGCATGGCCGCTCACATCGCCATGGGACGCATTGGAGAAGTCTACCACCAGGAGCTTAAGGATACAATTTATCAGATTTGTGGATGCCGAGACACGCAATGGGAGATGATCAGAACCAAGAAGGATGGATCAATTGCAGCTTTCATCCAGGAGCAAAACCAACATATTCATCGCCAGGAGAACCAGATGTGCACGGACAAGGAAGAACCGAAGAAGGCATTAACCAAGATCAAGGAGCTCCAAGAAGAACTCAAGGCTACACGCGAGGATTATATGGAGGAAATCATCGCACTAGTAGGGAAGAATGACGACCTGGAGAAGAAGATTGGAGTATTCATGGGAAATCCAGTGCCAAAAGCAAAGGATGACGAATGCACTTGTCCGGATAACTACATCATCATCGACGACACCGACTCGGAACCAAGTGAAGATGACTGGGTTGACGAAGCTGGAGCAGACATCATGGAGTCTTCAACGGATTAGAATTTTTATTAGACCACCATATCAGTAGTAGTTTTCCCCCATTTAATAGTATAGTTCAAGCACTTTGTAACGCTAGTTAGATCGATTGTTATGCCTTGTTTGGATTGATTGAGTGATATTGATTGTATTTGTCTCATGAGCATATGGGTAGTGTTTTCCCTCTAGACCTCATTCTATTCTTAACTCTCATCTTTTCTAACCTATCAGATGCCTCCGAGACGCGACCCCGGATTTGTTTTCCCGCCAGAGATCACCCAGTTGATTCAGCAACAGAATGCCCTGATGCAAGTGTTAGTGCAGAACCAAGGCAACAACAACAACCCACCGCCACCACCACCTGTTGATCACTTAGCCCGTTTCTTGAGGCTAAACCCGCCGGTGTTTTCCAGTAGCACCGAGCCGATTGTTGCAGATGATTGGCTCCGCAAATTTGGAAGGGAGTTGACCACTGCAGGATGCACAGATGCGGAAAGAGTGCGTTTTGCCGCACATCAGCTTGATGGACCCGCAGCATCATGGTGGGAGAATTATACAGCCACGCACCCTATTGACACTGTCACATGGGACCAGTTTCAGCAAGCTTTCCGTACAGCTCATGTTTCAGCAGGAGCTATGGCTATGAAGAAGCGCGAGTTTCGCAACCTACGCCAAGGAGGACGCACCGTAGGCCAGTATGTGGAGGATTTCAGTAAATTAGCACGTTATGCACCAGATGACGTTGCTACAGATGCTGCCAAGCAGGAGAAATTTTTGGAGGACTGAATGATGAGCTGAGTATGCAGTTGATGGTAGCAACCTTCAACAACTACCAGGAGCTGGTAGATAGAGCTCTCATGATTGAAGGGAAGCAACAACAGATTGAAAACCGTAAGAGGAAGTATGGACAAGGGAAGTATAACTCAGGAGCTCAACAGAAGCCTCGTTTTGCCCCGAAGCCGGGAGGACAGTTTCAGCATACCCATGGAGGAGGTAGTTCGCACAACCATAATGGCTCTAAAAATGGTAATGGGAATGGAGGAAACAACGGACAGAACCGCACCAACCCATCTACCCCAGCCAAGAGGGACCTGAGCCAAGTCACTTGCTTTAAGTGCCAGAAGACTGGACATTATGCCAATGAATGTCCTGAAGCCCAAAATGGAAATGGCAATGGAAGCTCTGGGAAGAAACCGAACCCGTTCAACAAAGGACATGTGAACCACGTGAGCGTGGAGGAGGTTGAAGCTTAGCCTGATGCAGTAATTGGTAAGTTTTTGGTTAAGTCATTTACTGCAACCGTTCTTTTCGATACTGGTGCATCGCATTCATACATATCAAGGGGATTTGTGAATAAGTTTAAGCTGTCCACCAAAGTTCTCAGAACCCCTATGTTAGTAACCTCGCCAGGAGCAGAGTATATGGCCAGCCAAGGATGTTTTCAGATACCATTGGCCATTGGTAGGCATGTTTTCCCCTCATACCTCATAGTTTTGGAGTCGCAAGGTTTGGATGTGATTTTGGGAATGGATTGGCTATCGTTGTATGGAGGAAACATCGATTGTGCCAGCAAGACGATTTTGCTTACCACCCCGGAAGGAAAAAGGATCAAGTATGTATCCCGGCATATGCCGAAGAGGACTCAAGTAAATTCCTTATCAGGAGTTGTACAGGAGGAAGTACCAGTGGTGAAGGATTATCCGGATGTATTTCCAGAAGAGTTGCCAGGCATGCCACCGGATAGAGACATTGAGTTCTTGATTGAACTTTTGCCAGGCACCGGGCCAATATCTAAGAGACCGTACAGGATGCCCGCAAAAGATTTGGAGGAAATTAAGAAGCAGATCAAGGAGTTGCTGGATAAAGGCTATATTCGCCCCAGTTCGTCACCTTGGGGATCACCAGTACTTCTAGTGGAGAAGAAAGATGGATCGCTGAGGATGGTTGTTGATTACCGTGGATTGAATGAAGTGACCATCAAAAACAAGTACCCACTGCCGATGATCAATGATTTGTTTGACCGCCTACAAGGAGCTAAAGTATTTTCCAAGATCGATCTACGATCAGGATACCATCAGTTAAAGATTCGAGAGCAGGATATACCTAAGACGGCTTTTACCACCAGATATGGACTGTATGAGTATACCGTTATGTCATTTGGTCTGACTAACGCACCTGCCTATTTTATGAACCTGATGAACAAAGTATTTATGGAGTTTTTGGATAAGTTCGTCGTGGTGTTCATTGACGACATTTTAGTCTTTTCCAAGGATGAGGAAGAGCATGAGGAGCATTTGCGATTGGTACTTGAGAAGCTCAGAGAACATCAATTATACGCCAAGTTCAGCAAGTGTGAGTTTTGGCTGAAGGAAGTTGGATTCCTTGGACATGTTATTTCTGGAGAAGGAATAGCAGTAGACCCTGCCAAGGTTGATACAGTGACAAGTTGGGAATCACCCACGACAGTTGGAGAAATCCGGAGTTTTCTTGGACTTGCAGGATACTACCGGAGATTCATCAAGAATTTCTCGAAGATTGCTAAGCCCATGACTGAGCTATTGAAGAAGGACACCAAATTCAATTGGACTGAGGAATGTGAAGCTAGTTTCCAAGAGTTGAAGAAATGATTGGTTACATCACCAGTGTTGATTCTGCCAGATCAACGCAAGGATTATGAAGTTTATTGCGACGCTTCTCGTCGAGGACTTGGAGCAGTGCTTATTCAGGAAGGAAGAGTTGTGTCATATGCTTCACGACAACTTAAACCCCATGAGAAGAATTATGCTACGCATGATTTGGAGTTAGCAGCCGTGGTGCATGCATTGAAGACATGGAGACAGTTTCTCATCGGAAACCATTGTGAGGTGTATACAGATCACAAGAGTTTGAAGTATATTTTCGCGCAGAAGGAGTTAAATCTCAGACAGAGGAGATGGTTGGAGCTCATTAAGGATTATGATATGAGATTGCATTATCACCCAGGAAAGGCTAACGTAGTAGCAGACGCGTTGAGCCGCAAGAGTCATGTCAACACCCTCATGACAGGTGAGTTACCTCAAAAGTTAGCCGAGGACCTTCGCGAGCTATGTTTGGAGATAGTCCCAAGAGGCTATTTGGCGACATTGGAGATTCAGTCTACCTTGATGGAAAGGATCAGAGAAGCTCAGAAGACAGACAAGGAGATTGAAGAGATAAAGGAGAAGATGAGCAAAGGAAAAGCCAAGGGATTTCGTGAGGATGAGCACGATACCTTATGGTTTGAGGACCGCGTATATGTGCCAAATGATCCGGAGATCAGGAAGTTGATTTTGCAAGAAGCCCATGATTCACCGTACTCGATTCACCCAGGAAATACCAAGATGTATTTGGATCTGAAGAATACTTTCTGGTGGACCGGAATGAAGAAGGATATTGCTGAGTATGTAGCAGTTTGTGATGTATGTCAGAGAGTGAAGGCAGAGCATCAGAAGCCAGCAGGATTGCTACAACCATTGCCGATACCCGAATGGAAGTGGGATAAAATAGGCATGGATTTTATCACAAGATTACCCAGGACTCGTTCAGGCTATGACTCAATATGGGTTGTAATCGACCATTTGACGAAAGTGGCTCATTTCATTCTAGTAAAGACCACTTACACCAGTGCTAAGTTGGCAAAGATATACATGACCAGGATCGTATGTTTGCATGGAGTTCCGAGGACCATTGTATCAGACAGAGGAACCCAAATTACCTCGAAATTTTGGAAGCAGTTACATGAAACATTGGGCACCAGGCTGGAATTTAGTACAGCTTTTCACCCGCAGACAGATGGACAGACCGAGAGAGTCAACCAGATTTTGGAGGACATGTTGAGAGCTTGTGCACTAGACTATGGATCTAGTTGGGACGACAATTTGCCATATGCGGAGTTTTCGTATAACAACAGTTATCAAACCAGTTTGAAGATGGCCCCTTTCGAAGCTTTGTACGGAAGGAGGTGTAGAACACCGTTGTTGTGGGACGAAGTTGGAGACCGTCAGTTGTTTGGACCAGATTTGATTAAGGAGTCTGAACAGAAAGTGAGGTTGATTCGCGATAGGCTCAAGGTAGCCCAGTCCAGGCAGAAGAGTTATGCTGATTCTAAACGAAAAGAGACAGTTCACGAAGTCGGAGACCGAGTTTATCTTCGAGTATCACCACTTCGAGGAGTGAAGCGCTTTGGAGTTAAGGGAAAGTTAGCACCCCGATTTATCGGACCATACAGAGTTGTGGAACGTATGGGAGAGGTTGCCTACAAGTTGGAATTGCCCGAAGGATTGTCTGGGGTTCATGATGTATTTCACGTCTCCCAGTTGAAGAAGTGCCACGCAGAGATGGCTGAGATACCACTGAGAGATACTGTGCCACTGGAAGCGATTCAGCTGGAAAGTGATTTGACCTATGAGGAGAAACCAGTTAAGATTCTTGAGTATGCCAGCCGTGTTACCCGCAGTAAGGTTATCAAGTTTTGCAAAGTCCAGTGGAGTCACCACACGGAAGATGAAGCCACCTGGGAGCGAGAGGAAGATCTACGGAAGGACCACTCCCACCTGTTTTCTAGCCAACCCGAATCTCGAGGGCGAGATTCATCTTAAGGGGGGTAGGTTTGTAACATCCCAAATTTTCCATTTGGTATGTTATACATAGATCATCATTGCATATCATATTTTATTGCATTTTGACAAATCCTCGATAAATCCTAAGCAACTCAAGGACCCTCGGAGAGAGTTGGGGATTTTCTCGAATTTTCATATTTGATTTTTCATCAAATTATAAAACGAGGATTTTGGTTTTAATTATTTTCTCTCCGGAAAAATATTTCATTTTAAATAAACGAGAGGAGAAAATATGACTTCTCCAAAACAATTGAAATACTGGAGAAAAAGTGTTAAAATCATTTATTGGATTTTATTCGGATTTTATTTGCAATTTTAATTGCATTAAAAATATTGCATGTTTTCAAAAATTTATTTTGTGTTAAAAAAATGTTCACCCTATTCTAGATTTTCTAACTAGACGGGGAAAATTTATTTTATCGTTTTTGGACTTTTATTGATTTTTCTATGAATTATTTTCCGCGGAACGTATTTAAAAAAAACCGCGCAACGCCCGACCGGGCCGAAGCCCAGCCGAGCGTCGGCCCACCCCGCGCCCCTCTCCTTCCCCAGCACGACGCCGCCGCCGCTCGCCGAGTCCGGCACCCGCACGCCTCCCCGGCCGCCCCCTC
>NC_057808.1:202642468-202650627 GCF_018294505.1 Triticum aestivum
CACCCCGCACCCCCGCGCCCTCGCCGCCCCTCGCCGGAGCAGCCGGAGCCCCGCCGGAGCCCCGCCCCCGACGAGGTACCTCGCCGCCGTTCGTTGCCGGTTTTGTTTAAAAAAAACCGTTCGTTTAAAAAAAAACCCTAGATCGGTTTTTTTTGGTTTTGTTATTTTGTGAGCGTTCACCGAACCGTTCGTTTTAACGAACGCGTTCGTCGGTTTTTCTCTGTTAACGAACGTCCGTTCTTTAACCGTTTGTCCGTTTTTCTTTTTCGTCGGATTTTTCCGCGATTATCTCAGATTCGATTTCTGATCGAATCTTCGTTTCTGTTTAACTTTTCGCTCGTTTATCGGAATCAGGCGATTCAAGCGCCTAGAGTTTCGTCTCGAAATTCTCTTTCCGTTTAACCTACTCAAACAAGTTGTTGCTACTGTAAAATTTGACCTAGATCCAGATTAGTAAACGAAGCTTGTTTCTTTCGCCGTTTGACTTTCGTTGCTTCGTTCGAGTTGATTCTTTTTGCAAACCGGAGTTCTTAAGTTGAACTTTCTGGTTGGATCTTTCATTCGAGTTTTACCTATGCAATAGATGAGTACTGATCGTCTGCTTGTTTGTTTGCGATAGAGTACCCGGAGTGTGCCGCTTGTTACTTCGAATCGCTAGGTTTCGCGGATCATCAGCAAGGCAAGTAACACTTTGATCATACCTTCCATACCCAGTTTTTATTGCATTAGATCTATTCCTCAAACATTGCATGATTAGGATCTAATTAAACTGTGGGTACTGGGAAGTAGTTGAGGTAGTACCTATTACCTGTTATTTTATCAAACCCTTGGGAGTTACTTCTACGTTGCTATTATATTGCCATGCTATGCTCGTAGACGTGGATTGGGGTTTGAGAGATTTCCATGACAGATGTGAGATTGTTAATTAATGGTTTACTTAAGGTGGCAACTAAAACTCACATCTGGGTGGATTGAGGTACCTGGGTATTCCAGGATTGCCTGTTTTTCTTTTTGGACCGCCACCCAGGTTCAAAGGGATCATAAGATTATTCATACTAGAAACTTCCGTGTGCAGTCGCAAGCTATTATGGGCTCTAGCATAGTTGACTAAGTTGTGTGAACTCTTACAGTGGTAGACTAGCAGATGTAGGGGAAAGTAGGTGTAACTGTCTACCCATACGTAAGGTGCAAACACTTCTGAAAGACTGTGTATCGGTCATCCGTTACTCAAACACCATGTAGTGCGAGTAATCCAACGGAGGAGATCGAGTCTTGTGGGGAAAAGTGCACAAACCTCTGCAGAGTGTACAAACTAATCATGGTTAGCCGTGTCCCCGGTTATGGACAACTTGAGTATCTAGTACCTGGATTATCATTTGAATCTCATCACCATGTTACTTTTAATTAACTTTGTTGGGTTAATGATGACACTTAATTGGGATTGAGATGCTGTCAACCATCTCAATGTTTAACAACCACCATGATAGTTAAATAAAATTTATTCCTTTGCAGTAGGGAAAAATGGTCTTTTCGCAAAATTGTAACTATAGAGCTTTCCACCAGCCATATATGCATGTAGTATAGAATTATTATTGTTCATTATTCTCTATGTGTTACTTTGCCAGCATATTCCATGTGCTGACCCGTTTTCGGGCTGCAACGTTTCATGTTGTAGACTTTTCAGACGACGAGTAAGGTGCCTTAGGTCGTGGTCTTATACTCAGTGATGCCGCTGGAGTTGATGGACTCACTTACCTTCCAAGTCTTCCGCTGTTATCGTTTAGATGGCCTTAAGCCATATTTATCATACTTAATCTCTTTGGAGATATTCGATGTAATAAGTGTGTGATTGCTACTCTGTTATAAATCCTCCATTTGTACTGTGCGTGTCAGCATTACTGATCCAGGGATGACACTGGTGCACAGCAGCACAGACCATTTGAGGTCTGGTCGCTACAAAGTTGGTATCAGAGCACACGCTGACTGTAGGACACGACCACTAAGCTTAAGCCCTAGAAAGCTTCTCTCTTCTCATTTCTGACCCCTCTCCACTTTCTACTCTTTTAGGAATGGCGGATGCAAGGAGCAAGTTCATGCAACCAGATGAAGACACGCCGTTTGGTCGACACTTGAAGGAAGTCACCAAGTATTTGAACATAGGAATACCAAGCATCACCGGAACCTACAACGCCACATTACCTGAAGAGGAGAGCTGGAAGATTCAAGTTCACATTCCAGGAAGGACGTTTGTGCCAGTTACTGAACCCATAAGATTGGTTTTCGAAGCACCAACCTGGAGTTTAGGGAAGAGCATGGCCGCTCACATCGCCATGGGACGCATTGGAGAAGTCTACCACTAGGAGCTTAAGGATACAATTTATCAGATTTGTGGACGCCGAGACGCGCAATGGGAGATGATCAGAACCAAGAAGGATGGATCAATTGCAGCTTTCATCCAGGAGCAAAACCAACATATTCATCGCCAGGAGAACCGGATGTGCACGGACAAGGAAGAACCGAACCAGCTCGCTACAGACGAAGAGGTGCTTGCCGCCGCCAGGCTCGAGGTCGTCGACGAGCCGAGCGGCGGTGGCGACGGCTCTCAGGAGGAGCGGCTTCTCCAGGCCATGGGCGCCAATTTCCGGAAGTTCCAGGCGCTCCACCGCGCCCGCCTGGACAAGGCCAAGTCCAGGATGGCAACGGTGAAAAAGGCGGAGGCGGACCTTAAGGTGCGCGTCGCCGAGGCGCAGACTTGGTTCCGCCAAGCTAGTGAAGAGCTGAAGGCCGCCCAGGGCGAGCTGGCCAAGCGCGACGTGGAGCTCACCATGAAGCTGGCCGACATCGAGAAGGCCTAGGAGACGGTGGAGGGCTTGGCCGCTGCAGCCGAGGCCGCTCGGACCCAGCATCAGGCCGCGCTGAACTCCCAGGAGGAGGACCTCGCCAAACGCGAGGCGGACCTCGACGCCAAACTCTGCCAAGGACGAGGAGGTGGAGAAGCTTGTCGCGCAGTGGACCCAAGAGCCGGAGCAGTGGCTCTGGATCACGCCGGCAAGGTGAAGGAGCTGGAGGTGGAGCGGGACGGGCTGAAGGAGCAGGCCCTGTAGCTGTCCAAGGAGAAGGACACGCTCAATAGCGCCCTGACGGAGGCGCAAGGCGCGGCCATCAGCAGGGCCGGGGAGCTCTCCGAAGCTAACAATTCCATCAGAGACCTCAGGCTGAAGCTGGAGGGTCTCAAGAAGATGCTGTCGGAGGCCAGGGCCCGGGAGGGGACCCTGACCAAGAACCTGGAGACCGAGAAGCAGCTGCGGAAGAACGAGGCCCTCAACTTCAAGGAGCACGTGGAGGGCGAGAACCGCTGGCTCAATTGCCTCGCCGCCGTTGCCGACCAGGCCTCCGCGCAGCTGGGCACCATGGGGATGCCGGACGTGAAGTACGCCCCGGAGCGAAACGTGAGTGCCAACTGCAGCCTGACCCTGTTCTTCGAGAGGGTCGTCAGTGCCTTGGAGCGGCTTCATGCCAACCGGGCGGCCTCGCTGGCCGACGAGGCCCGGAGGCTTTGCCAGGGTGCCATGACCAAGGTTCTCACCAAGATGGCGTACTGGAACCCCAACCTCGACTTCGACGCCGCGCTGGACAGCTTGCCGGCAGGTGTGGACCTCGCGGCACTCAAGGAGCGTATCAAGCCCATCATCAGCCGCATCGGTGGAATCAAGAGGATAGAGGGCCAGCACCGAGATTAGGCACCCCGTCTCCCACTGTCGCTACAGGTTCATGACCAAGACATTGTTTATCTTTAGTTAGAACCGCAGCAAGAATTGGTGTAATATAACTCTGCAATGCTTTGATATGACGCATGTTATTTTCCTGTTCAACCTCTCTTTGTATGTCCACCCTATGTTTATCGGGTACGTTTGCCGGCGCGTAAACCCAGGGCAGCATCCTGAGGACGGATCCCCAATGGCCTACCGGGTGTGCTTGCTGCCGGGAGAACCACCTTGCCGCCCCCAACGCGGCCGCTCGAAGTGTCGAGCTTGACTCGAGTCAGAGTCGAGAGCGTTGCTGGTTGCGGAAGGCTACCCTGCCACTCTCGACGCGGCCGTCTGAGCTGTTGAGCAGACTCGAAACAGAACAAAGGCGTTGCCAATCGCGGGAGGGCCCCTTTGCGTGCAGGTTTTCCATACAAAGAACAAGATCTCCGAGGGGAATAACCTTATATTAAAAGGAAATACTTAAGGTTTGGCATGACTTAGCTTTCTTGTTGCCGAGCTGGCGTCCTTCGCGCGTGCAGGCGGCGCAGTCTTCTCCTGGTCGTCTTCGTCTTCAGAGGCCATGGCGATGAAGAACTGCTAGGCTAACCACTAGACCAGATTCTCACAATTGCGCACCCCCTACCTGGCGCGCCAAAGATGTCGGTGGGAAACGACACCTATGGGATCACAAGAATCCCTACTACGGTTGCCGGGGTGCGGGGTTGTGAGAAGAGCAGGATTAACAGTCAGCACAAGGATCATTTACCCAGGTTCGGAACGCGAGGATGCGTAAACACCTAGTCCTGCTTTGGTGGATGTATTGAGTGTTCTTGAGCTCTCGAACTAGCTATGGTGGCTGTGTAGTTCCCAAGAGCCGAATCCTCCTCCAGTACGCCATGGGCCTCCTTTTATAGTCGAAAGGGGCTGCCACAGTGGCACACAGGAGGTGGAAAGGCCTACAGTACTATGAGCTTATCGCCCGTATTACAGGACAAGACGCATTTAATGCGTCGCTTAGATGTCCCCTACCTTTATCGGGGACGGGAGCGAGGCCCGTCCCATCCGTCGCCGCTCCTCTTCGCTTCGACACGCGCCCTGGCTAGCGATGCATGCGGCACCATGTAGGCAGGCAGGCAGTTGAGGTGGTGCGGTGGTAGGGTCTTCACGAAGATCTGCATGCCGCCACGCAGGCGCTTGCTGATCTGGCCTGGAAGCTGCATGTTGCCACGCAAGTGCCTGCCCAGTTGGTCGGGCTGGCAGCTGCATGCTAATGGCAGTGGAAACTTCGCTGGTGCGGGCCTGGCAGTGGCCCCACTGATGTCCTCGGCAAGGGCCTTGCCGGGGGCCCAGCAAGGGTCTTGCCATGGCGCGCAGTCATCCCTGGCAAGGATCTTGCCGGGGGTCTCGTGGCTTTCCTCAGCAAGGATCGCGCCGAGGGTCGCCGTCTTCTGGTCCTCATCTGATCTCATATATCTATGGTCTTGACAAAGATCTGCATGCCACCACAGAGGTGCCTCCCGAGCCCTGGTCCAATCGTAGTTGGTTCGGTTGGAACCTGTGGGCTCAAGGGTGGCTCGCTCTGTTGGTGCTTGGGCAAGTTGCCCCGTCAAGGTTCTTGCTGGGGCCGCGGAGGCCGCCCCGGCAAGGGCCTTGCCGGGGGTCTCCACCTCGCCCCTTTGCTGTCTTGTGTTTGTGGCCTTGGTGTTGCCTTCGACCATCTTGTTCCTCTGGCTCCTCTCCGGCTTCCCTCCCCTGCTCTGCTTAGTGTGGCCGTGGGCGCGGCTCCGACTGTCCGTGCACAAGTAAAGGGGTCAAAAGGAGCGCCCCTATTTTTGTACACCGACAGATCCCTCTTGGCCAGGTAAGGATTGATGAGTACAGGAAGACCTATGTTAACTGGACAGCGATGGCATACCACGCGGACCCATTCATTCTTGCCAGCGATGCTGCCCAGATTTTCTTTGTGGAAGACCCCTTGCATAAGAATGGCCATTTAGCGATGCATGGGAAGAGAAGGGTACTGGGCGTCGACGATGTTGCCGATCAGGACGAGTACGATGAATTTGATGAGTTGCTAGCCAAGGGATCATGCACCAGCGCAACAGAGAAGAAGTTTAAAATCATCAAAAAACCCAAGTTCATTCGGGGTCAACTTAATGATCCCAGTTCCCACATGCACATGGGAATTAAGCTGTAAGACTAGTCTTTATGCCTACCCTGCAACTTAATTCGTCCAATTTAGAACTGTCGCGTGTACTGAATTTGTAAGTTATGCCCGGTTTTCTGTTGATGTAAGAACCGTTAATATGTTGACCTTGATATGCTGCCAGCTCAGGCAATGAATATGAACTGTTTTTTGTTATTATTATTATTATATCATAGAGGTAGCACACTCAGTCGATCTCACTACAGTATGTGTGAACAAAAAATATGCAATCTGGTTTGCGAATAACACATGGTTCGTCGATGAAAGCCGTGTGCCGACCAAACCCCGCCACCACCCCGCCACCACCCCGCCCACGATCTGAGTCGTGCTTTCTGGTTGGCCAGAACCCAAACCCACGATCGTACGTCTGCACCGTTGGATGCTCCCAGATCGAATGGCGATCCTCATCCCTTTCGACAGCACATGCAGTTCCGATTGTAATTTTATTTTTATGCACAAAATGCACGTTAATATCAAAAAATGTCTTATATAGCTAACGGTACCTGAAATGCGCCAGAAAATCAAACCCGTGGTATAATGGTGATTGCGTATCATGGAAATTTTTATGAGGCCAAATGATGAAGTCACCGACCACAGGAGTTTGAATTGACACGTCTCCTTTTGGAAAACCATGATCCTTAATGTGGGATGCTCCGGTTTGGAAGGAGCGATCATCCAAACTTGTGCCAAACTTTACCAATTTTTTTCCATGGGGTCGTGAGAGCATGCCACAGGCACACACATCGATTTTGATGATGTCTGAACTCCATCTTAATTTTCTATAATTAAAATACCAACTAGGCCTGCGCCAGTGGTCGAACCTCGCGGCCGAAATGTTTGAAACTTCTCCCCGCTTCTCGAACAAACGGATGAAAACTCACAAAGTGACGCACAAATGATCTGTACACCTTTGTGTTGGAAATATGCCCTATAGGCAATAATAAAATGGTTATTATTATATTTCCTTGTTCATGATAATTGTCTATTGTTCATGCTATAATTGTGTTATCCGGAAATCGTAATACATGTGTGAATACATAGACCACAACATGTCCCTAGTGAGCCTCTAGTTGACTAGCTCGTTGATCAATAGATGGTTACGGTTTCCTAACCATGGACATAAGATGTCATTGATAACGGGATCACATCATTAGGATAATGATGTGATGGACAAGACCCAATCCTAAGCATAGCACAAGATCGTGTAGTTCGTCTGCTAAAGCTTTTCTAATGTCAAGTATCTTTTCCTTAGACCATGAGATTGTGCAACTCCCGGATACCGTAAGGGTACTTTGGGTGTGCCAAACGTCACAACGTAACTGGGTGGCTATAAAGGTACACTACGGGTATCCCCGAAAGTATCTGTTGGGTTGGCACGAATCGAGACTGGGATTTGTCACTCCGTGTGACGGAGAGGTATCTCTGGGCCCACTCGGTAAGACATCATCGTAATGAGCTCAATGTGACTAAGGGGTTGGTCATGGGATGATGTGTTACGGAACGAGTAAAGAGACTTGCCGTAACGAGATTGAACAAGGTATCGGTATACCGACGATCGAATCTCGGGCAAGTGCTATACCGGTAGACAAAGGGAATCATATACGGGATTGATTGAATCCTTGACATCGTGGTTCATCCAATGAGATCATCGTGGAACATGTGGGAGCCAACATGGGTATCCAGATCCCGCTGTTGGTTATTGGCCGGAGAGATGTCTCGGTCATGTCTGCATAGTTCTCGAACCCGTACGGTCTACACAGTTAAGGTTCAATGACGCTAGAGTTGTAATGGGAATTGTATGTGGTTACCGAAAGTTGTTCGGAGTCCCGGATGAGATCCCAGACGTCACGAGGAGTTCCGGAATGGTCCAGAGGTGAAGATTTATATATGGGAAGTCCAGTTTCAGTCACCGGAAAGGTTTTGGGGTTTATCGGTATTGTACCGGGATCACCGAAGGGGTTCCGGGGGTCCACCGGGAGGGTCCACCTGCCCCTAAGGACCTAATGGGCTGTAGTTGGGTGGGAACCAGCCCCTTAGTGGGCTGGTGCGCCCCCAAGGGCCCAAGGTGCCTAGGGTTGGAAACCCTAGGGGGGCCGCTGCCCCCCCCCCCCGGGGGCGGGCGCCCCCCTAGTTGGTAACCCTAAGGGGGCCGCTACCCCCCCCAGGGTCCGCCGCCCCCCTCTAGATGGGTCTAGGGGGCTGGC
>NC_057808.1:202966694-202980682 GCF_018294505.1 Triticum aestivum
TGTTTAGTTAACTGCTTGGTTCAATTCTGCTATGCGATGTTCAATTGTTGTGGCTGCATTCTGTTATTGTATTCCATGTGAGAAATAAATTGAATTTGGCTGCACTAAATACATGAGAAACAAATACAATTGCTATATTTCCAAGTTGTTAAGCATGCTTGGTTTGGTTAACTGACTGATCTTCTATTAGGAGTATGTTATATTGTGCAATGTGGTGCTCAATTAACGTTCGGTTCATTTGTTGTGGTGTTTAGTTAACTGCTTGGTTCAATTCTGCAATGTGATGTTCAATTGTTGTGGTTGCATTCTGTTATTGTATACCATGTGAGAAATAAATTGAATTTGGCCGCACTTAATACATGAGAAACATATGCACGTGCTATATTTCCTAGTTCTTAATCATGCTTTGTTTGGATAAATGGGTTTTCCATGTGGCTTGAATTAATCTGATGAATCTACAATGTGCTTATTTATCATCAACATATTTTACTGATAGCATGCGGACCCTTACTTAACCTGATGACTAACTACCTTATATTTTTTGCAGGGAAACAATGGGAAGCACTGAGGTTTACAAGATGGTACTAACTATGAAACCTTGCCTTTTTTTATTCCTTTGCCCCGTTTCCAATATAGAGAAGATATTTATGCACATCCTTGTTTTCAGGCCTTTCCAAAGCAGTTCACTGATGATTACCTCTCAAACCACATATGTGGTCAGGAGGCGAGGAAAGTTTTCATACAACACCCACGGTTCAATATTGAAGTGTTCCTGAAGAGGTCGAAGGATGGACGGTCAATCATCCACAGGCACTGGCCTAAAGTTGCAAAGACCTTCAACATGAATGAAGGCTCAATATTCGCCTTCCGCTTCAACAGTTTTCCAGATGAGATGCATTTGTCTATGTACCGTCTATGATGCTAATTTTGAAAGGTTCTAGATGTTGCATGTGAAACTTGGTGCTGGTGTAGTTGTGTAATGGGGTAGCCGAGTGCTGAAGCTATATCATGTTGTACTCGAATGTATTTCAATTATGAAATCCTGCTTCCTTAATATGGAAATGAAATATATTATGTGCTTAATATGAATGTCAATTAGATTAGTAAATGGATTATTAATAATAGGGTAATTAGCCAGCTAATTGGGTTTTGCTATTGCAAACAGTTATTGAGAAAACACCGTGGGCGATGACCTCAGGCAATGCACACAGTTTCTAGGAATAAACCGTGTTGGATCAATGAACAATCACACACGACATTCTCATGAAAACTGTTTGCGTTACGCCACCTTGCGCAAACTTTTTCCTTGGAGTGACTGTGTGGGATGTATATACGAACGAAAACGTTTAGCGGGGACTGACTATGTGGGATGTACTTACGACCGGAAACGATTTCACTAGTATAATTGTATTTTTTTAGCACTACTGTACCTATAACCATATTTGGTCGCTCGCCGGTCACACACAACCTCATTTTGCCGAGCGTGTGTGCCAAGAGTGCATATCCCCGACGGTTTCTGGGTCGTGTGGGAAGGACCCCCCTATCACAGTCACTCACTAGGTGACGGTTCCGAACGCCGTTGCGGAAAGGGGTTAAAAACCATTTGTATAGCACCGACGCGTACCAATGACCTCCTTCCCATAATAAGGTCTTGGGCACAAACCTACCTATGTTGTACCATCAAATTCAACTTTCATCTTTCTGTATGGGTGATCTTTCCGTAAGAACCTACGATGACGCAAATACACAGTTTTGGGCGAGTTGGGAAGAAATCTACTCGTTGTCCTATCCATGCATGTCACACATCCTACATATTCCCTTGTTTTCTGTCCCAACATGTTGCCCAATGCCGGCATATCTTGAATTGTGTGTAGCAGCAATGCATGTTGATCAAAAAACTCCTTTTTGTAAGCATCATAACATTTTACACCATTAATTTCTTCCCACAATTTCATCAGTTCTTCTACTAGTAGCTGAAAGTAAATATCGATGTCATTTCCAGGTTGCCTCGAGCCTTGGATAATCATTGACGTCATGATGTATGTTTTATTCGTACACAACCAAGGAGAAAGGTTATGTATGCACAGAAGCATCAACCATGTGCTGTGTTTGTGTTGGGGAACGTAGTATTTCAAAAAAATTCATATGATCACGCAATATCTATCTAGCAGAAGCATAGCAACGAGCGGGGAGAGTGTGTCCATGTACCCTCGTAGACCGAAAGCGGAAGCGTTTAGTAACGCGGTTGATGTAGTCAAACGTCTTCGTGATCCAACCGATCAAGTACCGAATGCACGGCACCTCCGCGATCTGCACATGTTCAGCTCAGTGACGTCCCTCAAACTCTTGATCCAGCTGAGGCTAAGGGAGATTTTCTTCAGCACGATGGCGTGGTGACGGTGATGATGAGGTTACCGATGCAGGGCTTCGCCTAAGTACTACGACAATATGACCGAGGTGGAAAACTGTGGAGGGGGCACCGCACACGGCTAAAAATCAACTTGTGTGTCTATGGGGTGCCCCTCCCCCATATATAAAGGAGGGGAGGCGGAGGAGGGCCGGCCACAAGGGGCGTGCCGAAGGAGGGGATTCCTACTCCTAGTAGGAGTAGGTTTCCCACTTTCCTAGTCCAAGTAGGACAAGAAGGAAGGAGAGGAAGAAGAGAAGGACAGGGGGATCGGCCCCCCTAGCCCTACTACAATTCGGTTTGGGCTAGGGGGGCGCGCACCACACCTTGGCCTGCCTCCTCTCTTCCACCACTAGGCCCATGAGGCCCAATAACTTCCCGGGGGGGGGGGGTCCGGTAACCTCGGTACTCCGAAACTTATCCGAAAGGACCCGAAGCATTCCGGTGTCCGAATGTAGCCTTCCAATATATGAATCTTTATGTCTCGACCATTTCAAGACTCCTCGTCATGTCCGTGATATCATCCGGGACTCCGAACAACCTTCGGTACATCAAATCACATAAACTCATAATACGAATCGTCATCGAACATTAAGCGTGCGGACCCTATGGGTTCGAGAACTATGTAGACATGACCGAGACACATCTCCGGTCAATAACCAGTAGGGGAACCTGGATGCTCATATTGGATCCTACATATTCTACAAAGATCTTTATCGGTCAAACTGCATAACAACACACGTTGTTCCCTTTGTCATCGGTATGTTACTTGCCCGAGATTCGATCGTCGGTATCATACCTAGTTCAATCTTGTTACCGGCAAGTCTCTTTAATCATTCCGTAATGCATCATCCCGCAACTAACTCATTAGCTACATTGCTTCAAAGGCTTATAGTGATGTGCATTACCGAGAGGGCCCAGAGATACCTCTCCGACTATCGGAGTGACAAATCCTAATCTCGATCTATGCCAACTCAACAAACACCATCGGAGACACCTGTAGAGCATCTTTATAATCACCCAGTTACGTTGTGATGTTTGATAGCACACTAAGTGTTCCTCCGGTGTTCGGGAGTTGCATAATCTCATAGTCATAGGAACATATATAAGTCATGAAGAAAGCAATAGCAATAAACTAAATGATCATAGTGCTAAGCTAACGGATGGGTCTTGTCGATCACATCATTCTCTAATGATGTGATCCCGTTCATCAAATGACAACACATGTCTGTGGCTAGGAAACTTAACCATCTTTGATTAACGAGCTAGTCTAGTAGAGGCATACTAGGGACACTCTGTTTGTCTATGTATTCACACATGTACTAAGTTTCCGGTTAATACAATTCTAGCATGAATAATAAACATTTATCATGATATAAGGAAATATAAATAACAACTTCATTATTGCCTCTAGGGCATATTTCCTTCAGTCTCCCACTTGCACTAGAGTCAATAATCTAGATTACATAGTAATGATTCTAACACCCATGGAGTCTTGGTGCTGATCATGTTTTGCTCGTGAGAGAGGCTTAGTCAACGGGTCTGTAACATTCAGCTCCGTATGTATCTTGCAAATCTCTATGTCTCCCTCCTTGACTTGATCGCGGATGGAATTGAAGCGTCTCTTGATGTGCTTGGTTCTCTTGTGAAATCTGGATTCCTTTGCCAAGGCAATTGCACCAGTATTGTCAGAAAAGATTTTCATCGGACCCGATGCACTAGGTATGACACCTAGATCGGATATGAACTCCTTCATCCAGATTCCTTCATTCGCTGCTTCCGAAGCAGCTATGTACTCCGCTTCACACGTAGATCCCGCCATGACGCTCTGCTTGGAATTGCACCAACATACAACTCCTCCATTCAATACAAATACGTATCCGGTTTGTGACTTAGAGTCATCCGGATCAGTGTCAAAGCTTGCATCGACGTAACCATTTACGACGAGCTCTTTGTCACCTCCATAAACGAGAAACATATCCTTAGTCCTTTTCAGGTATTTCAGGATGTTCTTGACCGCTGTCCAGTGATCGACTCCTGGATTACTTTGGTACCTCCCTGTAAACGAATAACAAGGCACACATCAGGTCTGGTACCCAGCATTGCATACATGATAGAATCTAGGCTGAAGCATAGGGAGTGACATTCATCTTCTCTCTATCTTCCGCAATGGTCGAGCATTGAGTCTGACTCAACTTCACACCTTGTAACACATGCAAGAACCCTCTCTTTGCTTGATCCATTTCGAACTTCTTCAAAACTTTATCAAGGTATGTGCTTTGTGAAAGTCCAATTAAGCGTCTTGATCTATCTCTATAGATCTTGATGCCCAATATATAAGCAGCTTCACCGAGGTCTTCCATTGAAAAATTGTTACTCAAGTATCCTTTTATTCTATCCAGAAATTCCGTATCATTTCCGATCAACAATATGTCATCCACATATAATATTAGAAATGCAACAGAGCTCCCACTCACTTTCTTGTAAATACAAGCTTCTCCAAAAGTCTGTATAAAACCATATGCTTTGATCAAACTATCAAAATGTTTATTCCAACTCCGAGATGCTTGCACCAGTCCATCAATGGATCGCTGGAGCTTGCACACTTTGTTAGCATCCTTTGGATCGACAAAACCTTCTGGTTGTATCATATACAACTCTTCTTCCAGAAATCCATTCAGGAATGCAGTTTTGACATCCATTTGCCGAATTTCATAATCATAAAATGCGGCAATTGCTAACATGATTCGGACGGACTTAAGCATCGCTACGGGTGAGAAGGTCTCATCGTAGTCAACTCCTTGAACTTGTCAAAAACCTTTCGCAACAAGTCGAGCTTTGTAGACAGTAACATTACCATTAGCATCAGTCTTCTTCTTGAAGATCCATTTATTCTCTATGGCTTGCCAATCATCGGGCAAATCAACCGAAGTCCACACTTTGTTCTCATACACGGATCCCATCTCAGATTTCATGGCCTCAAGCCATTTCGCGGAATCTAGGCTCATCATCTCTTCCTCATAGTTCGTAGGTTCGTCATCGTCAAGTAACATGACCTCCAGAAAAGGATTACCGTACCACTCTGGTGCGGATCTTACTCTGGTTGACCTACGAGGTTTGGTTCTAAGTTGATCAGAAGTTTCATGATCATCATCATTAGCTTCCTCACTAATTGGTGTAGGAATCACTGGAACTGATTTCTGTGATGAACTACTTTCCAATAAGGGAGCAGGTACAGTTACCTCATCAAGTTCTACTTTCCTCCCACTCACTTCTTTCGAGAGAAACTCCTTCTCTAGAAAGGATCCATTCTTAGCAACGAATATCTTGCCTTCAGATCTGTGATAGAAGGTGTACCCAACAGTCTCCTTTGGGTATCCTATGAAGACACATTTCTCCGATTTGGGTTTGAGCTTATCAGGTTGAAGCTTTTTCACATAAGCATCACAGCCCCAAACTTTAAGAAACAACAACTTAGGTTTCTTGCCAAACCACAATTCATATGGTGTCGTCTCAACGGATTTAAATGGTGCCCTATTTAACGTGAATGCAGCCGTCTCTAAAGCATAACCCCAAAACGATAGCGGTAAATAAGTAAGAGACATCATAGATCGCACCATATCTAATAAAGTACGATTACGACATTCGGACACACCATTACGTTGTGGTGTTCCGGGTGGCGTGAGTTGCGAAACTATTCTACATTGTTTCAAATGAAGACCAAACTTGTAACTCAAATATTCACCTCCACGGTCAGATCGTAGAAACTTTATTTTCTTGTTACGATGATTTTCCACTTCACCCTGAAATTCTTTGAACTTTTCCAATGTTTCAAACTTATGTTTCATCAAGTAGATATACCCATATCTGCTCAAATCATCTGTGAAGGTCAGAAAATAACGATACCCGCCGCGAGCATCAACACTCATCGGATCGCATACATCAGTATGTATTATTTCCAATAAGTCTGTTGCTCACTCCATTGTTCCGGAGAACGGAGTCTTAGTCATCTTTCCCATGAGGCATGGTTCGCAAGCATCAAGTGATTCATAATCAAGTGATTCCAAAATCCCATCAGCATGGAGTTTCTTCATGCGCTTTACACCAATATCGCCTAAACGGCAGTGCCACAAATAAGTTGCACTATCATTATTAAACTTATATCTTTTGGCTTCAATACTATGAATATGTGTATCACTACTATCGAGATTCAACAAAAATAGACCACTCATCAAGGGTGCATGACCATAAAAGATATTACTCATATAAATAGAACAACCATTATTCTCTGATTTAAATGAATAATCATCTCGCATCAAGCAAGATCCAGATATAATGTTCATGCTTAACGCTGGCACCAAATAACAATTATTCAGGTCTAAAACTAATCCCGAAGGTTGATGTAGAGGTAGCGTGCCGACGGCGATCACATCGACTTTGGAACCATTTCCCACGCGCATCGTCACCTCGTCCTTAGCCAATCTTCTCTTAATCCGTAGCCCCTGTTTCGAGTTGCAAATATGAGCAACAGAACCAGTATCAAATACCCAGGTGTTGGAAATATGCCCTAGTGGCAATAATAAAATGGTTATTATTATATTTCCTTGTTCATGATAATTGTCTATTGTTCATGCTATAATTGTGTTATCCGGAAATCGTAATACATGTGTGAATACATAGACCATAACATGTCCCTAGTGAGCCTCTAGGTGACTAGCTCGTTGGTCAATAGATGGTTACGGTTTCCTAACCATGGACATAGGATGTCATTGATAACGGGATCACATCATTAGGATAATGATGTGATGGACAAGACCCAATCCTAAGCATAGCACAAGATCGTGTAGTTCACCTGGTAAAGCTTTTCTAATGTCAAGTATCTTTTCGTTAGACCATGAGATTGTGCAACTCCCGGATACCGTAAGGGTACTTTGGGTGTGCCAAACGTCACAATGTAATTGGGTGGCTATAAAGGTACACTACGGGTATCCCCGAAAGTATCTTTTGGGTTGGCGCGAATCGAGACTGGGATTTGTCACTCCGTATGACGGAGAGGTATCTCTGGGCCCACTCGGTAAGACATCATCGTAATGAGCTCAATGTGACTAAGGGGTTGGTCACATAATGATGTATTATGGAACAAGTAAAGAGACTTACCGTAACGAGATTGAACAAGGTATTGGTATACCGATGATCGAATCTCGGGCAAGTGCTATACCGGTAGACAAAGGGAATCGTATACGGGATTGATTGAATCCTTGACATCGTGGTTCATCCGATGAGATCATTGTGGAACATGTGGGAGCCAACATGGGTATCCAGATCCCGCTGTTGGTTATTGTCCGGAGAGATGTCTCGGTCATGTCTGCATAGTTCCCGAACCCGTAGGGTCTACACACTTAAGGTTCGGTGACCCTAGAGTTGTAATGGGAATTGTATGTGGTTACTGAAAGTTGTTCGGAGTCCCGGATATGATCCCGGACGTCACGAGGAGTTCCGGAATGGTCCGGACGTGAAGATTTATATATGGGAAGTCCAGTTTCAGTCACCGGAAAGGTTTCGGGGTTTATAGGTATTGTACCGGGACCACCGAAGGGGTTCCGGGGGTCCACCGGGAGGGTCCACCTGCCCCGAAGGACCTAATGGGCTGTAGTTGGGTGGGAACCAGCCCCTTAGTGGGCTGGTGCGCCCCCCAAGGGCCCAAGGCGCCTAGGGTTGGAAACCCTAGGGGGGGCCGCTGCCCCCCCCGGGGGGGGGGGGGGGGGCGGGCGCCTCCTAGTTGGAAACCCTAAGGGGGCCGCCGCCTCCCGTCTAGATGGATCTAAGGGGCCGCCCCCTTCTCCCCTTCCCCCAATAAATAGTGGGGGGAGGGCAACCGCACCCCTTCTCCTGGCGCAGCCCTCCCCCTTCCTACACCTTCTCCTCCTCCGTAGCGCTTAGCGAAGCTCTGCCGGAGAACCACGAGCTCCACCGCCACCATGCCGTCGTGCTGCCGGAGCTCTCCCTCAGCTGCTCCTCCCCCCTTGCTGGATCAAGAAGGAGAAGACGTCCCCGGGCTGTACGTGTGTTGAACGCGGAGGCGCCGTTGTTCGCCTCTTAGATCGGAATCAACCGCGATCTGAATCACTTCGTGTACGACTCCACCGACCACGTTCTTGCAACGCTTTCACATCAGATCTTCAAAGGTATGAAGATGCACTCCCCTCTCTCTCGTTGCTAGTCTCTCCATATAGTGATCTTGGTGATGCGTAGACATTTTTTAATTTCTGCAATGATCCCCAACAGTGGCATCATGATCTAGGTCTATGCGTAGTTTCAATGCACGAGTAGAACACAAGTTGTTGTAGGCGTCGATTTTGTCAATTTACTTTCCGTTACTAGTCTTATCTTGATTCGGTGGCATCGTGGGAGGAAGCGGTCCGGACCAACCTTACACGTACACTTACGTGAGACAGGTTCCACCGACTGACATGCACTAGTTGCATAAGGTGGCTAGCGGGTGTCTGTCTCTCCCACTTTAGTCGGATCGGATTCGATGAAAAGGGTCCTTATGAAGGGTATATAGAAATTGGCATATCACGTTGTGGTTTTGGCATAGGTAAGAAACGTTCTTGCTAAGAAACCTATAGCAGCCACATAAAAATTTGCAACAACAATTAGAGGACGTCTAACTTGTTTTTGCAGCATATGCCGTGTGATGTGATATGGCCAAAGGATGTGATGAATGATATATGTGATGTATGATATTGATCATGTTCTTGTAATAGGAATCATGACTTGCATGTCGATGAGTATGACAACCGGCAGGAGCCATAGGAGTTGTCTTAATTTATTTATGACTTGCGTGTCAACATAAACGTCATGTAATTACTTTACTTTATTGCTAAACCGTTAGCCATAGTAGTAGAAGTAATAGTTGACGAGACAACTTCATGAAGACACGATGATGGAGATCATGGTGTCATGCCGGTGACGATGATGATCATGGCGCCCCAAAGATGGAGATCAAAAGGAGCAAAATGATATTGGCCATATCATGTCACTATTTGATTGCATGTGATGTTTATCATGTTTTTTACATCTTATTTGCTTAGAACGACGGTAGCATAAATAAGATGATCCCTCATTAAAATATCAAGAATTATGTTCCCCCTAACTGTGCACCGTTGCTAAGGTCCGTTGTTCCGAAGCACAACATGATGGTCGGGTGTGATAGGTTCTAACGTTCGCATACAACGGGTGTAAGCCAGATTTACACACGCAATACACTTAGGTTGACTTGACGAGCCTAGCATGTACAGACATGGCCTCGGAACACGGAAGACCGAAAGGTCGAACATGAGTCGTATAGAAGATACGATCAACATGAAGATGTTCACCGATGGTGACTAGTCCGTCTCACGTGATGATCGGACATGGCCTAGTTGACTTGGATCATGTATCACTTAGATGACTAGAGGGATGTCTATCTGAGTGGGAGTTCATTAAATAATTTGATTAGATGAACTTAATTATCATGAACATAGTCTAAAACTTGGCAATATGTCTTGTAGATCAAATGGCCCACGCTAATGTTGCCCTCAACTTCAACGCATTCCTAGAGAAAACCAAGCTGAAAGACGATGGTAGCAACTACACGGACTGGGTCCGTAACCTGAGGATTATCCTCATAGCTGCCAAGAAAGCATATGTCCTTGAAGCACCGCTAGGTGATGCACCTATTTTCCCAGCAACTCAAGACGTTATGAACGTCTGGCAGTCGCGTAGTGATGATTACTCCCTGGTTCAGTGCGGCATGCTTTACAGCTTAGAACCGGGGCTCCAAAAGCGTTTTGAGCAGCACGGAGCATATGAGATGTTCCAAGAGCTGAAAATGGTTTTCCAAGCTCATGCCCGGGTCGAGAGATATGAAGTCTCCGACAAGTTCTACAATTGTAAGATGGAGGAGAATAGTTCTGTAGCGAGCACATACTCAAAATGTCTGGGTTGCACAACCGCTTATCTCAGCTAGGAGTTAATCTCCCGGATGATGCGGTCGTTGACATAATCCTTCAGTCGCTCCCACCTAGCTACAAGAGCTTTGTGATGAACTTCAATATGCAGGGGATGGAAAAGTCCATTCCTGAGGTATATTCAATGCTGAAATCAGCGGAGGTGGAGATCAAAAAGGAACATCAAGTGTTGATGGTGAATAAAACCACTAAGTTCAAGAAAGGCAAGGGTAATAAGAACTTCAAGAAGGACGGCAAGGGAGTTGCCGCGCCCGGTAAGCTAGTTGCCGGGAAGAAGCCAAAGCATGGACCCAAGCCTGAGACTAAGTGCTTTTATTGCAATGGAAAAGGTCACTAGAAGCGGAACTGCCCCAAGTACTTAGCGGATAAGAAGGCCGGCAATACCAAAGGTATATGTGATATACATGTTATTGATCTGTACCTAACCAGCGCTCGTAGTAGCTCCTGGGTATTTGATACCGGTGCGGTTGCTCATATTTGTAACTCAAAACAGGAGCGGCGGAATAAGCGGAGACTGGCGAAGGACGAGGTGACGATGCGCGTCGGGAATGGTTCCAAGGTCGATGTGATCACTGTTGGCACGCTACCTCTACATTTACCTACGGGATTAGTTTTAAACCTCAATAATTGTTATTTAGTACCAGCTTTGAGCATGAACATTGTATCTGGATCTCGTTTAATGCGAGATGGCTACTCATTTAAATCTGAGAATAATGGTTGTTCCATTTATATGAGAGATATGTTTTATGGTCATGCCCCGCTGGTCAATGGTTTATTTTTGTTTAATCTCGAACGTGATGTTACACATATTCATAGTGTGAATGCCAAAAGATGTAAGGTTGATAGTGATAGTCCCACATACTTGTGGCACTGCCGCCTTGGTCACATTGGTGTCAAACGCATGAAGAAACTCCATGCAGATGGACTTTTGGAGTCTCTTGATTATGAATCATTTGACACATGCGAACCATGCCTCATGGGCAAAATTACCAAGACTCCGTTCTCCGGAACAATGGAGCGAGCAACCAAATTATTGGAAATCATACATACTGATGTGTGCGGTCCAATGAGTGTTGAGGCTCGTGGTGGTTATCATTATGTCCTCACCCTCACTGATGAGTTAAGTAGATATGGGTATGTCTACTTGATGAAACACAAGTCTGAGACCTTTGAAAAGTTTAAGGAATTTCAGAGTGAGGTTGAGAATCAACGTGACAGGAAAATAAAGTTCTTACGTTCAGATCGTGGAGGGGAATATTTGAGTCACGAATTTGGCACACACTTAAGGAAATGTGGAATTGTTTCACAACTCACGTCGCCTGGAACACCTTAGCGTAATGGTGTGTCCGAACGTCGTAATCGCACTCTATTGGATATGGTGCGATCTATGATGTCTCTTACCGATCTACCGCTATCATTTTGGGGTTATGCTATAGAGACTGCCGCATTCATTTTAAATAGGGCTCCGTCGAAATCCGTTGACACGACACCGTATGAATTGTGGTTTGGGAAGAAACCTAAGCTGTCGTTTCTGAAAGTTTGGGGATGCGATGCTTATGTCAAGAAACTTCAACCTGAAAAGCTCGAACCCAAATCGGAAAAATGCGTCTTCATAGGATACCCTAAGGAAACTATTGGGTATACCTTCTACCTCAGATCCGAAGGCAAGATCTTTGTTGCCAAGAATGGATCCTTTCTAGAGAAAGAGTTTCTCTCGAAAGAAGTAAGTGGGAGGAAAGTAGAACTTGATGAAGTATTGCCTCTTGAACCGGAGAGTAGCGCAGCTCAAGAAAATGTTTCTGTGGTGCCTGCACCGACTAGAGAGGAAGGTAATGATGATGATCATGAAACTTCAGATCAAGTTGCTACTGAACTTCGTAGGTCCACAAGGACATGTTCCGCACCAGAGTGGTACGGCAACCCTGTCCTGGAAATCATGTTGTTAGACAATGGTGAACCTTCGAACTATGAAGAAGCGATGGCGGGCCCGGATTCCGACAAATGGCTTGAAGCCATGACATCCGAGATAGGATCCATTTATGAAAACGAAGTATGGACTTTGACTGACTTGCCCGATGATCGGCGAGCCATAGAAAATAAATGGATCTTTAAGAAGAAGACAGACGCGGATGGTAATGTAACCATCTATAAGGCCCGGCTTGTCGCTAAGGGTTATCGACAAGTTCAAGGGGTTGACTATGACGAGACCTTCTCACCCGTAGCGAAGCTGAAGTCTGTCCAAATCATGTTAGCAATTTCCGCATTCTATGATTATGAGATATGGCAAATGGACGTCAAAACGGCATTCCTTAATGGTTTCCTTAAGGAAGAATTGTATATGATGCAACCGGAAGGTTTTGTCGATCCTAAGAATGCTGACAAGGTATGCAAGCTCCAACGCTCGATCTATGGGCTGGTGCAAGCATCTCGGAGTTGGAACATTCGTTTTGATGAGATGATCAAAGCGTTTGGGTTTACGCAGATTTATGGAGAAGCCTGTGTTTACAAGAAAGTGAGTGGGAGCTCTGTAGCATTTGTCATATTATATGTGGATGACATACTATTGATGGGAAATGATATAGAACTCTTGGAAAGCATAAAGGCCTACTTGAATAAGTGTTTTTCAATGAAGGACCTTGGAGAAGCCGCTTACATATTAGGCATCAAGATCTATAGAGATAGATCGAGACGCCTCATTGGTCTTTCACAAAGCACATACCTTGACAAGATATTGAAGAAGTTCAATATGGATCAGTCCAAGAAGGGGTTCTTGCCTGTACTGCAAGGTGTGAGATTGAGCACGGCTCAATGCCCGACCATGGCAGAAGATACAGAAAAGATGAGTGTCATCCCCTATGCCTCGGCCATAGGGTCTATTATGTATGCCATGCTGTAACATCCCAAATTTCCAATTTGGAATGTTATACATAGATCATCATTGCATATCATGTTTCCATTGCATTTTGACAAATCCTCGATAAATCCTAAGCAACTCAAGGACCCTCGGAGAGAGTTGGGGGTTTTCCCGAATTTTTTTTCAATTAATTTTTCCAACGAGGATTGTGGTTTTAATTATTTTTCTCTCCAGAAAAATATTTCATTTTAAATAAACGAGAGGAGAAAATATGACTTCTCCAAAACAATTGAAATACTGGAGGAAAAAAATGTTAAAATCATTATTTGAAATTTATTTGGATCTTATTTGCAATTTTTATTGCATTAAAATATTGCATGTTTTCCAAATATTTATTTTTGATTTTAAAAATGTTCACCCTATTCTAGATTTTCTAACAAGACGGGGAAAAATTATTTCATATTTTTCTGATTTTTAGTTTTTTTCTACGCAATATTTTCCGCGGAACTTTAAAAAAAAAACAACGCCCGCGCCGACTGGGCCAACGGCCCAGCCGACGGCCCGCCCGCGGCCTCTCCTCCTCTCGCACGGGACCTCGCCACCCGAGTCCGGCCGCCGCACGACACCGCCGGCCGACCCCTTCCCCAAGTCGCCGCCGCCCCCCTCCTTAAATACCCCCCTCTTCTCTCCTCACCCGCCGCCGCCGCCGACATCG
>NC_057808.1:202981072-202989015 GCF_018294505.1 Triticum aestivum
GAGCCCGCCCGACGAGGTACTGCCGCCGGCCGTTTTCCCGTCGTTGACCGGTTTTCTGTAAAAAAAAACCCTTTTGTTTAAAAAAAACCCTAGATCGGTTTTTTTCGGTTTTCTTTTCGCGAGCGTTCACCGAACCGTTCGTTTTAACGAACGCGTTCGTCGGTTTTTCTCTGTTAACGAACGTCCGTTATTTAACAGTTCGTCCGTTTTTCTTTTTCGTCAGATTTTTCTCGTTATTTTCTCAGATTCGATTTCTGATCGAATCTTCGATTCTGTTTAACTTCTCGCTCGTTTATCGGAATCAGGCGATTCAAGCGCCTAGAGTTTCGTCTCGAAATTCTATTTCCGTTTAACCTACTCAAACAAGTTTTTGCTACAGTAAAATTTGACCTAGATCCAGATTAGCAAACGAAGTTTCTTTCTTTCGTCGTTTGACATTCGTTGCTTCTTTCGAGTTGATTCTTTTTGCAAACCGGAGTTCTTAAGTTGTACTTTCTGGTTGGATCTTTCAATCGAGTTTTACCTCTGCATTAGATGAGTACTGATCGTATGCTTGTTTGTTTGCGATAGAGTACCCGGAGTGTGCCGCTTGTTACTTCAACTCGTTAGGTTTTGCGGATCATCAGCAAGGCAAGTAACACTTTGATCATATTCCGTTCATACCCAGTTTTATTGCATTAGATCTTTTTCCTCAAACACATTGCATGATTAGGATCTAAATAAATTGTGGGTATTGGGAAGTAGTTGAGGTAGTACCTATTACCTGTTTTATCTATCAAACCCTTGGGAGTTACTTCTACGTTGCTTTTATTATGCCATGCTATGCTCGTAGACGTGGATTGGGTTTGAGTGATATTTATGACAGATGTGAGATGTTTATTAATGGTTCAACTTAAGGTGGCAACTAAAACTCACATCTGGGTGGATTGAGGCACCTGGAGAACCCAGTGTTGTCTGTATGTATAAGGTCCGCCACCCAGGCTCAAAGGGATCATAAGACTATTCATGCTAGAAACTTCCGTGTGCAGCCACAAGCTATTATGGGCTCTAGCATAGCTGAGTAGGTTACAGGATCTCTTGAAGAGGTGGACTAGGAGATGTAGGGGAAAGTAGGTGTACCGGTCCATCCAGAGTAAAGAGTGATTGTTTCTGAAAGACTGTGTCTCGGTCATCCGTTTCTCAAACATCATGCAGTGAGAGAATCAAGCGGAGGCGATCGAGTCTTGTGGGGAAAAGGTGCGCAAACCTCTGCAGAGTGTACAAACTGATCATGATTAGTCGTGTCCCCGGTTATGGACAACTTGAGTATCTAGTACCTGGATTATCATTCGAATCTCGTCACCGTGATACTTATAATTAATTTTGTTGGGTTAATGATATTACTTAATTGGGATTGAGTTGGAGGCACCTTCTCAATGTTTCAACCACCATGATAGTTAAACAAAACTTATTCCTTTTGAAGTAGGATAAAATTGGCTTTTCGCAAAAACTGTAACCATAGAGCCTTCCACCAGCCATATATGCATATACTATAGCATTATCATTGTTTATTGTTCTCTATGTGTTACATTGCCAGCATATTCTATGTGCTGACCCGTTTTCGGGCTGCAACGTTTCATGTTGCAGACTTTTCAGACGACGAGTAAGGTGCCTTAGGTCGTGGTCTTATACTCAGTGATGCCGCTGGAGTTGATGGACTCACTTATCTTCCAAGTCTTCCACTGTTATCGTTATTAGATGGCCTTAAGCCATGTTTATCATACTTAATCTCTTTGGAGATATTTGATGTAATAAGTGTGTGATTGCTACTCTGTTATAAATCCTCCATTTGTACTGTGCGTGTCAGCATTACTGATCCAGGGATGACACTGGTGCACAGCAGCACAGGCCATTTGAGGTCTGGTCGCTACAAAGTTGGTATCAGAGCACACGCTGACTGTAGGACACGACCACTAAGCTTAAGCCCTAGAAAGCTTCTCTCTTCTCATTTCTGACCCCTCTCCACTTTCTACTCTTTTAGGAATGGCGAATGCAAGGAGCAAGTTCATGCAACCAGATGAAGACACGCCGTTTGGTCGACACTTGAAGGAAGTCACCAAGTACTTGAACATAGGAATACCAAGCATCACCGGAACCTACAACGCCACATTACCTGAAGAGGAGAGCTGGAAGATTCAAGTTATCATTCCAGGAAGGATGTTTAGTGCCATGAGATTGGTTTTCGAAGCACCAACTTGGAGTTTAGGGAAGAGCATGGCCGCACATATCGCCATGGGACGCATTGGAGAAGTCTATCACCAGGAGCTTAAGGATACAATTTATCAAATTTGTGGACGTCGAGACGCGCAATGGGAGATGATCAAGACCAAGAAGGATGGATCAATTGCAGCTTACATCCAGGAGCAGAACCAACATATTCGACGCCAGGAGAATCAGATGTGCACGGACAAGGAAGAACTGAAGAAGGCATTCACGAAGATCAAGGAACTCCAAGAAGAACTCAAGGCTACCCGCGAAGACTATTTGGAGGAAATCAACGCACTAGTAGGGAAGATTGACGACCTGGGGAATAAGATTGGAGCATTCGTGGGAAATCCAGTGCCAAAAGCAGAAGTCGACGAATCCACTTGTCCGGATAACTACATCATCATCGACGACACCGACTCGGAACCAAGTGAAGACGAATGGATTGATGAAGCTGGAGCAGACATCATGGAGTCTTCAACGGATCAGAATTTCTAGTAGACCACCATATCAGTAGTAGTTTTCCCCCATTTAGTAGTATAGCTCAAGCACTTTGTAACGCTAGTTAGATCGATTGTTTTGCCTTGTTTGGATTGATTGAGTGATATTGATTGAATTTGTCTCATGAGCATATGGGTAGTGTTTTCTCTCTAGAGCTCATTCTATTCTTAATTCTCATGTTTTCTAAACCTATCAGATGCCTCCGAGACGCGACACCGGATTTGTTTTTCCGCCAGAGATCACCCAGTTGATTCAGCAACAGAATGCCCTAATGCAAGTGTTAGTTCAGAACCAAGGCAACAACAACAACAACAACCCACCGCCACCACCACCTGTTGACCACTTAGCCCATTTCTTAAGGCTAAACCCGCCGGTGTTTTCCAGTAGCACCGAGCCGATTGTTGCAGATGATTGGCTCCGCAAAGTTGGAAGGGAGTTGACCACTGCAGGATGCACAAATGCGGAAAGAGTGCGTTTTGCCGCACATCAACTTGATGGACCCGCAGCATCATGGTGGGAGAATTATACAGCGACGCATCCTATTGACACTGTCACATGGGACCAGTTTCAGCAAGCTTTCCGTACAGCTCATGTTTCAGCAGGAGCTATGGCTATGAAGAAGCGTGAGTTTCGCAACCTACGCCAAGGAGGACGCACCGTAGGCCAGTATGTGGAGGATTTCAGTAAGTTAGCACGTTATGCACCAGATGACGTTGCTACGGATGCAGCCAAGCAGGAGAAGTTTCTGGAAGGATTGAATGATGAGCTGAGTATGCAGTTGATGGTAGCAACTTTCAACAACTACCAGGAGCTGGTAGATAGAGCTCTCATGATTGAAGGGAAGCAACAGCAGATTGAAAACCGCAAGAGGAAGTATGGACAAGGGAAGTACAATTCTGGAGCCCAGCAAAAGCCACGATTTACCCCGAAGCTGGGAGGACAGTTTCAGCATACCCATGGAGGAGGTAGTTCGCATAACCATAATGGCTCCAAGAATGGTAATGGGAATGGAGGAGGAAACGGACAGAACCGCACCAACCCATCTACCCCAACCAAGAGAGATCTAAGTCACATTACCTGTTTCAAGTGCCAGAAGACGGGACATTATGCTACCGATTGTCCCGAAGCCCAAAATGGAAATGGCAATGGAAGCTGTGGGAAGAAGCCGAACCCGTTCAACAAAGGACATGTGAACCACGTCAGCGTGGAGGAGATTGAAGCTCAGCCTGATGCAGTAATAGGTAAGTTTTTGGTTAAGTCATTTACTGCAACTGTTCTTTTCGATATTGGTGCATCGCATTCATACATATCAAGGGGATTCATAAACAAGTTTAAGATGTCCACCCAAGTCCTCAAAAGCCCCATGTTAGTAACCTCGCCAGGAGCAGAGTATATGGCCACCCAAGGATGTTTTCAGATACCGTTGGCCATTGGTAGGCATGTTTTCCCCTCAGACCTCATTGTTTTGGAATCGCAAGGTTTGGATGTGATTTTGGGAATGGATTGGCTATCGTTGTATGGAGGAAACATCGATTGTGCCAGCAAGACGATTTTGCTTACCACCCCAGAAGGAAAAAGGATCAAGTATGTATCCCGGCATATGCCGAAGAGGACTCAAGTGAATTCCTTATCAGGAGTTGTACAGGAGGAAGTACCAGTGGTGAAGGATTATCCGGATGTATTTCCAGAAGAGTTACCAGGCATGCCACCAGATAGAGACATTGAGTTCTTGATTGAACTTTTGCCAGGCACAGGGCCAATATCTAAGAGACCGTACAGGATGCCCGCAAAGGATTTGGAGGAAATTAAGAAGCAGATCAAGGAGTTACTGGATAAAGACTATATTCGCCCAAGCTCGTCACCTTGGGGATCACCAGTACTTCTAGTGGAGAAGAAAGATGGATCACTAAGGATGGTTGTTGATTACCGAGGATTGAATGAAGTGACCATCAAAAACAAGTACCCACTGCCAACGATCAATGATTTGTTTGACCGCTTGCAAGGAGCTAAAGTATTTTCCAAGATCGATCTACGATCAGGTTACCATCAGTTAAAGATTCGAGAACAGGATATACCCAAGACGGCATTCACCACCAGATATGGATTGTATGAGTATACCGTTATGTCATTTGGACTGACTAACGCACCGGCCTATTTCATGAACCTGATGAATAAAGTGTTTATGGAGTTTTTGGATAAGTTCGTCGTGGTGTTCATTGATGATATTTTAATCTTTTCCAAGGATGAAGAAGAGCATGAGGAGCATTTACGATTGGTACTTGAGAAGCTCAGAGAACACCAGTTATATGCCAAGTTCAGCAAATGTGAGTTTTGGCTGAAGGAAGTTGGATTCCTTGGACATGTTATTTCTGGAGAAGGAATAGCAGTAGACCCTGCCAAGGTTGACACAGTGACAAGTTGGGAATCACCCACGACAGTTGGAGAAATCCGGAGTTTTCTTGGACTTGCAGGATACTACCGGAGATTCATCGAGAATTTCTCAAGGATTGCTAAGCCCATGACTGAACTATTGAAGAAGGACACCAAATTTAATTGGACTGAGGAGTGTGAAGCCAGTTTCCAGGAGTTGAAGAATCGATTGGTTACATCACCAGTGTTGATTCTACTAGATCAACGCAAGGACTATGAAGTTTATTGCGACGCTTCTCGTCGAGGACTTGGAGCAGTGCTTATGCAGGAAGGAAGAGTTGTTTTGTATGCTTCACGACAACTTAAACCCCATGAGAATAATTATGCTACGCACGATTTGGAATTAGCAGCCGTGGTGCATGCATTGAAGACATGGAGACATTTTCTCATCGGAAACCATTGTGAGGTGTACACGGATCACAAGAGTTTGAAGTACATTTTCACGTAGAAGGAGTTAAACCTCAGACAGAGGAGATGGTTGGAGCTCATCAAAGACTACGATATGAGATTGCATTATCACCCTGGAAAGGCTAACGTAGTAGCAGACGCGTTGAGCCGCAAGAGTCATGTCAACACCCTCATGACAGGAGAGTTACCTCAGGAGTTAGCCGAGGACCTACGTGAGCTATGTTTGGAGATAGTCCCTAGAGGCTATTTAGCGACATTGGAGATTCAGTCTACCATGATGGAAAGGATCAGAGAAGCTCAGAAGACAGACAAGGAGATTGAAGAGATAAAAGAGAAGATGAGCAAAGGAAAAGCCAAGGGATTTCGTGAGGATGAGCATGATACCTTATGGTTTGAAGACCGCGTATATGTGCCAAATGATCCGGAGATCAGGAAGTTGATTTTGCAAGAAGCCCATGATTCACCATACTCGATTCACCCAGGGAATACCAAGATGTATTTGGATTTGAAGAATATTTTCTTGTGGACTGCAATGAAGAAGGATATTGCGGAGTATGTAGCAGTTTGTGATGTATGTCAGAGAGTGAAGGCAGAGCATCAGAAGCCAGCAGGATTGCTACAACCATTGCCGATACCCGAATGGAAGTGGGATAAAATAGGCATGGATTTTATCACGGGATTACCCAGGACTCGTTCAGGCTATGACTCGATATGGGTCGTAGTCGACCGTTTGACGAAAGTGGCTCATTTCATTCCAGTGAAGACCACTTACACCAGTGCTAAGTTGGCGAAGATATACATGACCAGGATCGTATGTTTGCATGGAGTTTCGAGGACCATTGTATCAGACAGAGGAACCCAATTTACCTCGATGTTTTGGAAGCAGTTACATGAAACATTGGGAACCAGGCTGGAATTAGTACAGCATTTCACCCGCAGACAGATGGACAGACCGAGAAAGTCAACCAGATTTTGGAGGACATGTTGAAAGCATGTGCGCTAGATTATGGATCTAGTTGGGACGACAATTTGTCATATGCGGAGTTTTCATATAACAACAGTTATCAAACCAGTTTGAAGATGGCCCCTTTTGAAGACCGTCAGTTGTTTGGACCAGATTTGATTAAGGAGTCTGAACAGAAAGTAAGGTTGATTCGCGATAGGCTCAAGGTAGCCCAGTCCAGGCAGAAGAGTTATGCTGATTCTAAACGCAAGGAGACAGTTCACGAAGTCGGAGACAGAGTGTATCTTCGAGTATCGCCACTTCGAGGAGTGAAGCGCTTTGGAGTTAAAGGAAAGTTAGCGCCTCGTTTTATCGGACCATACAGAGTGTTGGAACGTATGGGAGAAGTTGCCTAACAGCTGGAATTGCCCGAAGGATTGTCTGGAGTACATGATGTATTTCATGTTTCGCAGTTGAAGAAGTGCCACGCAAAGATGGCTAAGATACCACTAAGAGATACTGTGCCACTGGAAGCGATTCAACTAGAAAGTGATTTGACTTATGAGGAGAAACCAGTTAAGATTCTCGAGTATGCCAGCCGAGTTACCCGCAGCAAGGTTATCTAGTTTTGCAAAGTCCAGTGGAGTCACCACACGGAGGATGAAGCCACCTGGGAGCGAGAGGAGGATCTAGGGAAAAACCACTCCCACCTGTTTTCTAGCCAACCCGAATCTCGAGGGCGAGATTCATCTTAAGGGGGGTAGGTTTGTAACATCCCACATTTCCAATTTGGAATGTTATACATAGATCATCATTGCATATCATGTTTCCATTGCATTTTGACAAATCCTCGATTAATCCTAAGCAACTCAAGGACCCTCGGAGAGAGTTGGGGGTTTTCCCGAATTTTTTTTCAATTAATTTTTCCAACGAGGATTGTGGTTTTAATTATTTTTCTCTTCGGAAAAATATTTCATTTTAAATAAACGAGAGGAGAAAATATGACTTCTCCAAAACAATTGAAATACTGGAGGAAAAAAATGTTAATATCATTATTTGAAATTTATTTGGATTTTATTTGCAATTTTTATTGCATTAAATATTGCATGTTTTAAAAATATTTATTTTTGATTTTAAAAATGTTCACCCTATTGTAGATTTTCTAACTAGACGGGAAAAATTTATTTTATATTTTTCTGATTTTTATTTTTTTCTACGCAATATTTTCCGCGGAACTTAAAAAAAAACAACGCCCGCGCCGACTGGGCCAACGGCCCAGCCGACGGCCCGCCCGCGGCCTCTCCTCCTCCCGCACGGGACCTCGCCGCCCGAGTCCGGCCGCCGCACGACACCGCCGGCCGACCCCTTCCCCAAGTCGCCGCCGCCCCCCCCTTAAATACCCCCCCTCTTCTCTCCT
>NC_057808.1:202989523-202993733 GCF_018294505.1 Triticum aestivum
GACGAGGTACTGCCGCCGGCCGTTTTCCCGTCGTTGACCGGTTTTCTGTAAAAAAAAACCTTTTGTTTAAAAAAAACCTAGATCGGTTTTTTTTTCGGTTTTCTTTTCGCGAGCGTTCACCGAACCGTTCGTTTTAACGAACGCGTTCGTCGGTTTTTCTCTGTTAACGAACGTCCGTTATTTAACAGTTCGTCCATTTTTCATTTTCGTCGGATTTTTCTCGTTATTTTCTCAGATTCGATTTCTGATCGAATCTTCGATTCTGTTTAACTTCTCGCTCGTTTATCGGAATCAGGCGATTCAAGCGCCTAGAGTTTCGTCTTGAAATTCTCTTTCCGTTTAACCTACTCAAACAAGTTTTTGCTACAGTAAAATTTGACCTAGATCCAGATTAGCAAACAAAGTTTCTTTCTTTCGTCGTTTGACTTTCGTTGCTTCTTTCGAGTTGATTCTTTTTGCAAACCGGAGTTCTTAAGTTGAACTTTCTGGTTGGATCTTTCAATCGAGTTTTACCTGTGCATTAGATGAGTACTGATCGTATGCTTGTTTGTTTGTGATAGAGTACCCGGAGTGTGCCGCTTGTTACTTCGACTCGTTAGGTTTTGCGGATCATCAGCAAGGCAAGTAACACTTTGATCATATTCCGTTCATACCCAGTTTTATTGCATTAGATCTTTTTCCTCAAACACATTGCATGATTAGGATCTAAATAAATTGTGGGTATTGGGAAGTAGTTGAGGTAGTACCTATTACCTGTTTTATCTATCAAACCCTTGGGAGTTACTTCTACGTTGCTTTTATTATGCCATGCTATGCTCGTAGACGTGGATTGGGTTTGAGTGATATTCATGACAGATGTGAGATGTTTATTAATGGTTCAACTTAAGGTGGCAACTAAAAACTCACATCTGGGTGGATTGAGGCACCTGGAGAACCCAGTGTTGTCTGTATGTATAAGGTCCGCCACCCAGGCTCAAAGGGATCATAAGACTATTCATGCTAGAAACTTCCGTGTGCATCCACAAGCTATTATGGGCTCTAGCATAGCTGAGTAGGTTACAGGATCTCTTGAAGAGGTGGACTAGGAGATGTAGGGGAAAGTAGGTGTACCGGTCCATCCAGAGTAAAGAGTGATTGTTTCTGAAAGACTGTGTCTCGGTCATCCGTTTCTCAAACATCATGCAGTGAGAGAATCAAGCGGAGGCGATCGAGTCTTGTGGGGAAAAGGTGCGCAAACCTCTGCAGAGTGTACAAACTGATTATGATTAGCCGTGTCCCCGGTTATGGACAACTTGAGTATCTAGTACCTGGATTATCATTTGAATCTCGTCACCGTGATACTTATAATTAATTTTGTTGGGTTAATGATATTACTTAATTGGGATTGAGTTGGAGGTACCTTCTCAATGTTTCAACCACCATGATAGTTAAACAAAACTTATTCCTTTTGAAGTAGGATAAAATTGGCTTTTCGCAAAAACTGTAACCATAGAGCCTTCCACCAGCCATTTATGCATATAGTATAGCATTATCATTGTTTATTGTTCTCTATGTGTTACATTGCCAGCATATTCTATGTGCTGACCCGTTTTCGGGCTGCAACGTTTCATGTTGCAGACTTTTCAGACGACGAGTAAGGTGCCTTAGGTCGTGGTCTTATACTCAGTGATGCCGCTGGAGTTGATGGACTCACTTATCTTCCAAGTCTTCCGCTGTTATCGTTATTAGATGGCCTTAAGCCATGTTTATCATACTTAATCTCTTTGGAGATATTCGATGTAATAAGTGTGTGATTGCTACTCTGTTATAAATCCTCCATTTGTACTGTGCGTGTCAGCATTACTAATCCAGGGATGACACTGGTGCACAGCAGCACATGCCATTTGAGGTCTGGTCGCTACACATGCTGTGTACCAGACCAGATGTAAACCTTGCCGTAAGTTTGGTAGGAAGGTACCAATGTAATCCCGACATGGAACACTGGACACCGGTCAAGATTATCCTGAAGTACCTGAAAAGGACTAAGGATATGTTTCTCGTTTATGGAGGTGACGAAGAGCTCGTCGTAAAGGATTACGTCGATGTTAGTTTCGACACAGATCTGGATGACTCCAAGTCACAAATCGGATACGTGTATATTTTGAATGGTGGGGCAGTCAGCTGGTGCAGTTGCAAGCAAAGCGTCTTGGCGGGATCTACATGTGAAGCGGAGTACATGGCAGCCTCAGAGGCAGCACATGAAGCAATCTGGATGAAGGAGTTCATTACCGACCTAGGAGTTATTGCCAATGTGTCGGTCCCGATGACTCTCTTCTGTGACAAATCTGGAGATATTGCCCTTGCCAAGGAGCCCAGGTTTCACAAGAAGACTAGGCATATCAAGCGTCGCTTCAACTCCATTCGTGAAAATGTTCAAGATGGAGACATAGAGATTTGTAAAGTGCATACAGACCTGAATGTCGCAGATCCGTTGACTAAACCTCTTCCACGTGCAAAGCATGATCAACACCAGAACTCTATGGGTGTTCGATTCATCACAATGTAACTAGGTTATTGACTCTAGTGCAAGTGGGAGACTGTTGGAAATATGCCCTAGAGGCAATAATAAAATGGTTATTATTATATTTCCTTGTTCATGATAATTGTCTATTGTTCATGCTATAATTGTGTTATCTGAAAATCGTAATACATGTGTGAATACATAGTGAGCCTCTAGTTGACTAGCTCGTTGATCAATAGATGGTTACGGTTTCCTAACCATGGACATAGGATGTCATTGATAACGGGATCACATCATTAGGATAATGATGTGATGGACAAGACCCAATCCTAAGCATAACACAAGATCGTGTAGTTCATCTGCTAGAGCTTTTCTTATGTCAAGTATCTTTTCCTTAGACCATGAGATTGTGCAACTCCCGGATACCGTAAGGGTACTTTGGGTGTGCCAAACGTCACAACGTAACTGGGTGGCTATAAAGGTACACTACGGGTATCCCCGAAATCACTGTTGGGTTGGCACGAATCGAGACTGGGATTTGTCACTCCGTATGACGGAGAGGTATCTCTGGGCCCACTCGGTAAGACATCATCGTAATGAGCTCAATGTGACCAAGGGGTTGGTCACGGGATGATGTGTTATGGAACGAGTAAAGAGACTTGCCGTAACGAGATTGAACAAGGTATCGGTATACCGACGATCGAATCTCGGGCAAGTGCTATACCGGTAGACAAAGGGAATCGTATACGGGATTGATTGAATCCTTCACATCGTGGTTCATCCGATGAGATCATCGTGGAACATGTGGGAGCCAACATGGGTATCCAGATCCCGCTGTTGGTTATTGGCCGGAGAGATGTCTCGGTCATGTCCGCATAGTTCCCGAACCCGTAGGGTCTACACAACTTAAGGTTCGGTGACGCTAGAGTTGTAATGGTAATTGTATGTGGTTACCGAAAGTTGTTCGGAGTCCCAGATGAGATCCCGGACGTCACGAGGAGTTCCGGAATGGTTCGGAGGTGAAGATTTATATATGGGAAGTCCAGTTTGTAACATCCCAAATTTTCAATTTGGTATGTTATACATAGATCATCTTTGCATATCATGTTTTATTGCATTTTGACAAATCCTCGATAAATCCTAAGCAACTCAAGGACCCTCGGAGAGAGTTGGGGATTTTCTCGAATTTTCGTATTTGATTTTCATCAAATAATAAGACGAGGATTTAGGTTTTAATTATTTTCTCTCCGGAAAAATATTTCATTTTAAAAATAAATGAGAGGAGAAAATATGACTTCTCCAAAACAATTGAAATACTGGAGGAAAAGTGTTAAAATCATTTATTGGAATTTATTCGGATTTTATTTGCAATTTTATTGCATTATAAAAATATGCATGATTTCCAAAATTTATTTTTGTGTTAAAAAAATGTTCACCCTATTCTAGATTTTCTAACTAGACGGGGAAAATTTATTTTATAGTTTTTGGACTTCTATTTATTTTTCTACGTATTATTTTCCGCGGAACGTTTAAAAAAAAAACTGCGCGCGCCCGCCGGGCCGAAGCCCAGCCGAGGCCCAGCCGCCCGCGCCCTCTCCTTCTCCAGCACGGGCCGCCGCCGCCGGTGTCCATGGCCGACACGGGAGCCCCGCCGCTCGGCTTGCCCCTCCCCCAAGCCACCGGACCCCGCCCCCTCCTATTTATACCCCC
>NC_057808.1:202994220-203002261 GCF_018294505.1 Triticum aestivum
TACTGCCTCGCCTCGTTCGTCGCCGGTTTTCGTTAAAAAAACCATTCGTTTAAAAAAAAACTAGATTGGTTTTTTTTCGGTTTTGTTATTTTGCGAGCGTTCACCGAACCGTTCGTTTTAACGAACGCGTTCGTCGGTTTTTCTCTGATAACGAACGTCCGTTCTTTAAGCGTTCGTCCGTTTTTTCTTTTTCGTCGAATTTTTCTGCGATTATCTCAGATTCGATTTCTGATCGAATCTTCGTTTCTGTTTAACTTCTCGCTCGTTTATCGGAATCAGGCGATTCAAGCGCCTAGAGTTTCGTCTCAAAATTCTCTTTCCATTTAACCTACTCAAACAAGTTTTTGCTATAGTAAAATTTGACCTAGATCCAGATTAGTAAACGAAGCTTCTTTCTTTCGCAGTTTGACTTTCGTTGCTTCTTTCGAGTTGATTCTTTTTGCAAACCGGAGTTCTTAAGTTGAACTTTCTGGTTGGATCTTTTATTCGAGTTTTATCTGTGCATTAGGTGAGTACTGATTGTATGCTTGTTTGTTTGCGATAGAGTACCCGGAGTGTGCCGCTTGTTACTTCGAATCGCTAGGTTTTGCGGATCATCAGCAAGGCAAGTAACACTTTGATCATATTTTCCATACCCAGTTTTATTGCATTAGATCTATTCCTCAGACAATTGCATGATTAGGATCTGATTAAATTGTGGGAACTGGGAAGTAGTTGTGGTAGTACCTAATACCTGTTTTCTTATCAAACCCTTGGGAGTTACTTCTACGTTGCTATTATATTGCCATGCTATGCTCGTAGACATGGATTGGGTTTTGAGAGATGTTCATGACAGATGTGAGATGTTTATTAATGGTTCAACTTAAGGTGGCAACAAAAACTCACATCTGGGTGGATTGAGGCACCTGGAGAACCCAGTGTTGTCTGATTTTATAAGGACCGCCACCCAGGCTCAAAGGGATCATAAGATTGTTCATGCTAGAAACTTCCGTGTGCAGCCACAAGCTATTATGGGCTCTAGCATAGTTGAGTAGGTTACAGGATCTCTTGAAGAGGTGGGCTAGCAGATGTAGGGGAGAGTAGGTGTACCGGTCCATCCAGAGTAGAGAGTGATTGTTTCTGAAAGACCGTGTCTCGGTCATCCGTTTCTCAAACATCATGTAGTGCGAGAATCAAGTGGAGGCGATCGAGTCTTGTGGGGAAAAGTGCGCAAACCTCTGCAGAGTGTACAAACTAATCATGGTTAGACGTGTCCCTGGTTATGGACAACTTGAGTATCTAGTACCTGGATTATCATTTGAATCTCATCACCATGTTACTTTTAATTAATTTTGTTGGGTTAATGATGACAGTTAATTGGGATTGAGTTGGAGGTACCTTCTCAATGTTTAACAACCGCCATGATAGTTAAATAAAATTTATTCCTTTGCAGTAGGGAAAAATTGGCTTTTCGCATAAACTGTAACCATAGATATTTCCACCAGCCATATATGCATGTAGTATAGCATTATTATTGTTCATTACTCTCTATGTGTTACATTGCCAGCATATTCTATGTGCTGACCCGTTTTCGGGCTGCAACATTTCATGTTGCAGACTTTTCAGATGACGAGTAAGGTGCCTTAGGTCGTGGTATTATACTCAGTGATGCCGCTGGAGTTGACGGACTCACTTATCTTCCAAGTCTTCCGCTGTTATCGTTTTTAGATTGCCTTAAGCCATGTTTATCATACTTAATCTCTTTGGAGATATTCGATGTAATAAGTGTGTGATTGGTACTCTGTTATAAATCCTCCATTTGTACTATGCGTGTCAGCATTACTGATCCAGGGATGACACTAGTGCACAGCAGCACAGACCATTTGAGGTCTGGTCGCTACAAAGTTGGTATCAGAGCACACGCTGACTGTAGGACACGACCACTAAGCTTAAGCCCTAGAAAGCTTCTCTCTTCTCATTTCTGACCCCTCTCCACTTTCTACTCTTTTAGGAATGGCGAATGCAAGGAGCAAGTTCATGCAACCAGATGAAGACACCCCGTTTGGTCGACATTTGAAGGAAGTCACCAAGTACTTGAACATAGGAATACCAAGCATCACCGGAACCTACAATGCCACATTACCCGAAGAGGAGAGCTGGAAGATTCAAGTTCTCATTCCAGGAAGGACGTTTTGTGCCATAAGATTGGTTTTCGAAGCACCAACTTGGAGTTTAGGGAAGAGCATGGCCGCACACATCGCCATGGGACGCATTGGAGAAATCTACCACCAGGAGCTTAAGGATACAATTTATCAGATTTGTGGACGCCGAGATGCGCAATGGGAGATGATCAGAACCAAGAAGGATGGATCAATCGCAGCTTTCATCCAGGAGCAAAACCAACATATTCGTCGCCAGGAGAACCAGATGTGCACGGACAAGGAAGAACTGAAGAAGGCATTAACCAAGCAAGGAGCTCCAAGAAGAACTCAAGGCTACACGCGAGGATTATTTGGAGGAAATCAACGCACTAGTAGGGAAGAATGACGACCTGGAGAAGAAGATTGGAGTATTCATGGGAAATCCAGTGCCAAAAGCAGAAGTCGACAAATGCACTTGTCCGGATAACTACATCATCATCGACGACACCGACTCGGAACCAAGTGAAGATGACTGGGTTGACGAAGCTGGAGCAGACATCATGGAGTCTTCAACGGATTAGAATTTTTATTAGACCACCATATCAGTAGTAGTTTTCCCCCATTTAATAGTATAGTTCAAGCACTTTGTAACGCTAGTTAGATCGATTGTTATGCCTTGTTTGAATTGACTGAGTGATATTGATTGTATTTGTCTCATGAGCATATGGGTAGTGTTTTCTCTCTAGACCTCATTCTATTCTTAACTCTCATCTTTTCTAAACCTATCAGATGCCCCCGAGACGCAACATCGGATTTGTTTTCCCGCCGGAGATCACCTAGTTGATTCAGCAATAGAATGCCCTGATGCAAGTGTTAGTGCAGAACCAAGGCAACAACAACAACAACCCACCGCCACCACCACCTGTTGATCACTTAGCCCGTTTCTTAAGGCTAAACCCGCCGGTGTTTTCCAGTAGCACCGAGCCGATTGTTGCAGATGATTGGCTCCGCAAAGTTGGAAGGGAGTTGACCACTGCAGGATGCACAGATGCGGAAAGAGTGCGTTTTGCCGCACATCAGCTTGATGGACCCGCAACATCATGGTGGGAGAATTATACAGCCACGCACCCTATTGACACTATTACATGGGACCAGTTTCAGCAAGCTTTCCGTACAGCTCATGTTTCAGCAGGAGCTATGGCTATGAAGAAGCGTGAGTTTCGCAACCTACGCCAAGGAGGACGCACCGTAGGCCAGTATGTGGAGGATTCAGTAAGTTAGCACGTTATGCACCAGATGACGTTGCTACAGATGCTGCCAAGCAGGAGAAGTTTCTTGAAGGACTGAATGATGAACTGAGTATGCAGTTGATGGTAGCAACCTTCAACAACTACCAAGAGCTGGTAGATAGAGCTCTCATGATTGAAGGGAAGCAACAGCAGATTGAAAATCGCAAGAGGAAGTATGGACAGGGAAAGTACAATTCTGGAGCTCAGCAGAAGCCACGATTTACCCCGAAGCCGGGAGGACAGTTTCAGCATACCCATGGAGGAGGTAGTTCGCACAACCTTAATGGCTCCAAGAATGGTAATGGGAATGGAGGAGGCAACGGACAGAACCGTACCAACCCATCTACCCCAACCAAGAGGGATCTAAGTCACATTACTTGCTTCAAGTGCCAGAAGACTGGACACTATGCAACTGATTGTCCTGAAGCCCAAAATGGAAATGGCAATGGAAGCTCTGGGAAGAAGCCAAACCCGTTCAACAAAGGACATGTGAACCACGTGAGCGTGGAGGAGGTTGAAGCTCAGCCTGATGCAGTAATCGGTAAGTTTTTGGTTAAGTCATTTACTGCAACCGATCTTTTCGATACTGGTGCATTGCTTTCATACATATCAACGGGATTTGTGAATAAGTTTAAGATGTCCACCCAAGTTCTCAAAACCCCTATGTTAGTAACCTCTCCAGGAGCAGAGTATATGGCAACCCAAGGATGTTTTCAGATACCATTGGCCATTGGAAGGCATGTTTTCCCCTCAGACCTCATAGTTTTGGAGTTGCAAGGTTTGGATGTGATTTTGGGAATGGATTGGCTATCGTTGTATGGAGGTAACATCGATTGAGCCAACAAGACGATTTTGCTTACCACCCCAGAAGGAAAAAGGATCAAGTATGTATCCCGGTACATGCCGAAGAGGACTCAAGTAAATTCCTTGTCAGGAGTTGTACAGGAGGAAGTACCAGTGGTGAAGGATTATCCGGATGTATTTCCAGAAGAGTTGCCAGGCATGCCACCAGACAGAGACATTGAGTTCTTGATGGAACTTTTGCCAGGCACAGGGCCAATATCTAAGAGACCGTACAGGATGCCCGCAAAAGATTTGGAGGAAATTAAGAAGCAGATCAAGGAGTTACTGGATAAAGGCTATATTCGCCCAAGTTCGTCACCTTGGGGATCACTAGTACTTCTAGTGGAGAAGAAAGATGAATCGCTGAGGATGGTTGTTGATTACCGAGGATTGAATGAAGTAACCATCAAAAACAAGTACCCACTGCCGATGATCAATGATTTGTTTGACCGCCTACAAGGAGCTAAAGTATTTTCCAAGATCGATCTACGATCGGGATACCATCAGTTAAAGATTCGGGAACAGGATATACCTAAGAAGGCATTTACCACCAGATACGGATTGTATGAGTATACCGTTATGTCATTTGGTCTGACTAACGCACCTGCCTATTTCATGAACCTGATGAACAAAGTGTTTATGGAATTTCTGGATAAGTTCGTCGTGGTGTTCATTGATGATATTTTAATCTTTTCCAAGGATGAGGAAGAGCATGAGGAGCATTTACGATTGGTACTTGAGAAGCTCAGAGAACATCAGTTATACGCCAAGTTCAGCAAATGTGAGTTTTGGCTAAAGGAAGTTGGATTCCTTGGACATGTTATTTCTGGAGAAGGAATAGCAGTAGACCCTGCCAAGGTGGATACAGTGACAAGTTGGGAATCACCCACGACAGTTGGAGAAATCCGGAGTTTTCTTGGACTTGCAGGATACTACCGGAGATTCATCGAGAATTTCTCAAGGATTGCTAAGCCCATGACTGAGCTATTGAAGAAGGACACCAAATTCAATTGGACCGAGGAATGTGAAGCTAGTTTCCAGGAGTTGAAGAAACGATTGGTTACCTCATCAGTATTGATTCTGTCAGATCAACGCAAGGACTATGAAGTTTACTGCGACGCGTCTCGTCGAGGACTTGGAGCAGTGCTTATGCAGGAAGGAAGAGTTGTGTCATATGCTTCACGACAACTTAAACCCCATGAGAAGAATTATGCTACGCATGATTTGGAGTTAGCAGCCGTGGTGCATGCATTGAAGACATGGAGACATTTTCTCATCGGAAACCATTGTGAGGTGTACACAGATCACAAGAGTTTGAAGTATATTTTCACGCAGAAGGAGTTAAATCTCAGACAGAGGAGATGGTTGGAGCTCATTAAGGATTATGATATGAGATTGCATTATCACCCAGGAAAGGCTAACGTAGTAGCAGACGCGTTGAGCCGCAAGAGTCATGTCAACACCCTCATGACAGGAGAGTTACCTCAGGAGTTAGCCGAGGACCTTCGCGAGCTATGTTTGGAGATAGTCCCAAGAGGCTATTTAGCGACATTGGAGATTCAGTCTACCTTGATGGAAAGGATCAGAGAAGCTCAGAAGACAGACAAGGAGATTGAAGAGATAAAGGAGAAGATGAGCAAAGGAAAAGCCAAGGGATTTCGTGAGGATGAGCACGATACCTTATGGTTTGAGGACCGCGTATATGTGCCAAATGATCCGGAGATCAGGAAGTTGATTTTCCAAGAAGCCCATGATTCACCGTACTCGATACACCCAGGGAATACCAAGATGTATTTGGATCTGAAGAATACTTTCTGGTGGACCGGAATGAAGAAGGATATTGCGGAGTATGTAGCAGTTTGTGATGTGTGTCAGAGAGTGAAGGCAGAGCATCAGAAGCCAGCAGGATTGCTACAACCATTGCCGATACCCGAATGGAAGTGGGATAAAATAGGCATGGATTTTATCACAGGATTACCCAGGACTCGTTCAGGCTATGACTCAATATGGGTTGTAGTTGACCATTTGACGAAAGTGGCTCATTTCATTCCAGTGAAGACCACTTACACCAGTGCTAAGTTGGCAAAGATATACATGACCAGGATCGTATGTTTGCATGGAGTTCCGAGGACCATTGTATCAGACAGAGGAACCCAATTTACCTCGAAGTTTTGGAAGCAGTTAGATGAAACATTGGGAACCAGGCTGGAATTTAGTACAGCTTTTCACCCGCAGACAGATGGACAGACCGAGAGAGTCAACCAGATTTTGGAGGAAATGTTGAGAGCATGTGCACTAGATTATGGATCTAGTTGGGACGATAATTTGCCATATGCGGAGTTTTCGTATAACAACAGTTATCAAACCAGTTTGAAGATGGCCCCTTTCGAAGCCTTGTACGGAAGGAGGTGTAGAACACCGTTGTTATGGGACGAAGTTGGAGACCGTCAGTTGTTTGGACCAGACCTGATTAAGGAGTCTGAACAGAAAGTAAGGTTGATTCGCGATAGGCTCAAGGTAGCCCAGTCCAGGCAGAAGAGTTATGCTGATTCCAAACGAAAGGAGACAGTTCACGAAGTTGGAGACAGAGTGTATCTTCGAGTATCACCACTTCGAGGAGTGAAGCGCTTTGGAGTTAAGGGAAAGTTAGCGCCCCGTTTTATCGGACCATACAGAGTTGTGGAACGTATGGGAGAGGTTGCCTACAAGCTGGAATTGCCCGAAGGATTGTCTGGAGTTCATGATGTATTTCACGTTTCCCAGTTGAAGAAGTGCCACGCAGAGATGGCTGAGATACCACTGAGAGATACTGTGCCACTGGAAGCGATTCAGCTGGAAAGTGATTTGACCTATGAGGAGAAACCAGTTAAGATTCTTGAGTATGCCAGCCGAGTTACCCGCAGCAAGGTTATCAAGTTTTGCAAAGTCCAGTGGAGTCACCACACGGAAGATGAAGCCACCTGGGAGCGAGAGGAAGATCTACGGAAAGACCACTCCCACCTGTTTTCTAGCCAACCCGAATCTCGAGGGCGAGATTCATCTTAAGGGGGGTAGGTTTGTAACATCCCAAATTTTCAATTTGGTATGTTATACATAGATCATCTTTGCATATCATGTTTTATTGCATTTTGACAAATCCTCGATAAATCCTAAGCAACTCAAGGACCCTCGGAGAGAGTTGGGAATTTTCTCGAATTTTCGTATTTGATTTTCATCAAATAATAAGATGAGGATTTAGGTTTTAATTATTTTTTCTCCGGAAAAATATTTCATTTTAAAAATAAATGAGAGGAAAATATGAATTCTCCAAAACAATTGAAATACTGGAGGAAAAGTGTTAAAATCATTTATTGGAATTTATTCGGATTTTATTTGCAATTTTATTGCATTATAAAAATATGCATGATTTCAAAAATTTATTTTTGTGTTAAAAAAATGTTCACCCTATTTTAGATTTTCTAGCTAGAGGGGGAAAATTTATTTTATATTTTTGGACTTTTATTTATTTTTCTACGTATTATTTTCCGTGGAACGTTTTTTTTATTAAAAAACTGCGCGCGCCCGCCGGGCCGAAGACCAGCCGAGGCCCAGCCGCCCGCGCCCTCTCCTTCTCCAGCACGCGCCGCCGCCGCCGGTGTCCATGGCGGACACGGGAGCCCCGCCGCTCGGCTTGCCCCTCCCCCAAGCCACCGGACCCCCCCCCTCCTATTTATACCCCCGGACCCCCCCTCTTCTCTCAAGCCGCCGCCGCCGCACTTGCCCGCCCCGCCGCCGCCGGAGTCGGAGCTC
>NC_057808.1:203002645-203008321 GCF_018294505.1 Triticum aestivum
CCGCACCCCGCCGCCCCACCGGAGCAGCCGGAGCCCCGCCCCGACGAGGTACTGCCTCGCCTCGTTCGTCGCCGGTTTTCGTTTAAAAAAACCATTCGTTTAAAAAAAACCTAGATTGGTTTTTTCGGTTTTGTTATTTTGCGAGCGTTCACCGAACCGTTCGTTTTAACGAACGCGTTCGTCAGTTTTTCTCTGATAACGAACGTCCGTTCTTTAAGTGTTCGTCCGTTTTTCTTTTTCGTCGAATTTTTCTGCGATTATCTCAGATTCGATTTCTGATCGAATCTTCGTTTCTGTTTAACTTCTCGCTCGTTTATCGGAATCAGGCGATTCAAGCGCCTAGAGTTTCGTCTCGAAATTCTCTTTCCGTTTAACCTACTCAAACAAGTTTTTGCTACAGTAAAATTTGACCTAGATCCAGATTAGTAAACGAAGCTTCTTTCTTTCGCAGTTTGACTTTCGTTGCTTCTTTCGAGTTGATTCTTTTTGCAAACCGGAGTTCTTAAGTTGAACTTTCTGGTTGGATCTTTTATTCGAGTTTTATCTGTGCATTAGATGAGTACTGATTGTATGCTTGTTTGTTTGCGATAGAGTACCCGGAGTGTGCCGCTTGTTACTTCGAATCGCTAGGTTTTGCGGATCATCAGCAAGGCAAGTAACACTTTGATCATATTTTCCATACCCAGTTTTATTGCATTAGATCTATTCCTCAAACAATTGCATGATTAGGATCTGATTAAATTGTGGGAACTGGGAAGTAGTTGTGGTAGTACCTATTACCTGTTTTCTTATCAAACCCTTGGGAGTTACTTCTACGTTGCTATTATATTGCCATGCTATGCTCGTAGACGTGGATTGGGTTTTAAGAGATGTTCATGACAGATGTGAGATGTTTATTAATGGTTCAACTTAAGGTGGCAACAAAAACTCACATCTGGGTGGATTGAGGCACCTGGAGAACCCAGTGTTGTCTGATTTTATAAGGACCGCCACCCAGGCTCAAAGGGATCATAAGATTGTTCATGCTAGAAACTTCCGTGTGCAGCCACAAGCTATTATGGGCTCTAGCATAGTTGAGTAGGTTACAGGATCTCTTGAAGAGGTGGGCTAGCAGATGTAGGGGAGAGTAGGTGTACCGGTCCATCCAGAGTAGAGAGTGATTGTTTCTGAAAGACTGTGTCTCGGTCATCCGTTTCTCAAACATCATGTAGTGCGAGAATCAAGCGGAGGCGATCGAGTCTTGTGGGGAAAAGTGCGCAAACCTCTGCAGAGTGTACAAACTAATCATGGTTAGCCGTGTCCCCGGTTATGGACAACTTGAGTATCTAGTACCTGGATTATCATTTGAATCTCATCACCATGTTACTTTTAATTAATTTTGTTGGGTTACTGATGACACTTAATTGGGATTGAGTTGGAGGTACCTTCTCAATGTTTAACAACCGCCATGATAGTTAAATAAAATTTATTCCTTTGCAGTAGGGAAAAATTGGCTTTTCGCATAAACTGTAACCATAGATCTTTCCACCAGCCATATATCCATGTAGTATAGCATTATTATTGTTCATTACTCTCTATGTGTTACATTGCCAGCATATTCTATGTGCTGACCCGTTTTCGGGCTGCAACATTTCATGTTGCAGACTTTTCAGATGACGAGTAAGGTGCCTTAGGTCGTGGTCTTATACTCAGTGATGCCGCTGGAGTTGATGGACTCACTTATCTTCCAAGTCTTCCGCTGTTATCGTTTTTAGATGGCCTTAAGCCATGTTTATTATACTTAATCTCTTTGGAGATATTCGATGTAATAAGTGTGTGATTGCTACTCTGTTATAAATCCTCCATTTGTACTGTGCGTGTCAGCATTACTGATCCAGGGATGACACTAGTGCACAGCAGCACAGACCATTTGAGGTCTGGTCGCTACAAAGTTGGTATCAGAGCACACGCTGACTGTAGGACACGACCACTAAGCTTAAGCCCTAGAAAGCTTCTCTCTTCTCATTTCTGACCCCTATCCACTTTCTACTCTTTTAGGAATGGCGAATGCAAGGAGCAAGTTCATGCAACCAGATGAAGACACCCCGTTTGGTCGACATTCGAAGGAAGTCACCAAGTACTTGAACATAGGAATACCAAGCATCACCGGAACCTACAATGCCACATTACCCGAAGAGGAGAGCTGGAAGATTCAAGTTCTCATTCCAGGAAGGACGTTTTGTGCCATAAGATTGGTTTTCGAAGCACCAACTTGGAGTTTAGGGAAGAGCATGGCCGCACACATCGCCATGGGACGCATTGGAGAAGTCAACCACCAGGAGCTTAAGGATACAATTTATCAGATTTGTGGACACCGAGACGCGCAATGGGAGATGATCAGAACCAAGAAGGATGGATCAATCGCAGCTTTCATCCAGGAGCAAAACCAACATATTCGTCGCCAGGAGAACCAGATGTGCACGGACAAGGAAGAACTGAAGAAGGCATTAACCAAGCAAGGAGCTCCAAGAAGAACTCAAGGCTACACGCGAGGATTATTTGGAGGAAATCAACGCACTAGTAGGGAAGAATGACGACCTGGAGAAGAAGATTGGAGTATTCATGGGAAATCCAGTGCCAAAAGCAGAAGTCGACAAATGCACTTGTCCGGATAACTACATCATCATCGACGACACCGACTCGGAACCAAGTGAAGATGACTGGGTTGACGAAGCTGGAGCAGACATCATGGAGTCTTCAACGGATTAGAATTTTTATTAGACCACCATATCAGTAGTAGTTTTCCCCGATTTAATAGTATAGTTCAAGCACTTTATAACGCTAGTTAGATCGATTTTTATGCCTTGTTTGAATTGACTGAGTGATATTGATTGTATTTGTCTCATGAGCATATGGGTAGTGTTTTCTCTCTAGACCTCATTCTATTCTTAACTCTCATCTTTTCTAAACCTATCAGATGCCTCCGAGACGCGACATCGGATTTGTTTTCCCGCCGGAGATCACCCAGTTGATTCAGCAATAGAATGCCCTGATGCAAGTGTTAGTGCAGAACCAAGGCAACAACAACAACAACCCACCGCCACCACCACCTGTTGATCACTTAGCCCGTTTCTTAAGGCTAAACCCGCCGGTGTTTTCCAGTAGCACCGAGCCGATTGTTGCAGATGATTGGCTCCGCAAAGTTGGAAGGGAGTTGACCACTGCAGGATGCACAGATGCGGAAAGAGTGCGTTTTGCCGCACATCAGCTTGATGGACCCGCAGCATCATGGTGGGAGAATTATACAGCCACGCACCCTATTGACACTGTTACATGGGACCAGTTTCAGCAAGCTTTCCGTACAGCTCATGTTTCAGCAGGAGCTATGGCTATGAAGAAGCGTGAGTTTCGCAACCTACGCCAAGGAGGACGCACCGTAGGCCAGTATGTGGAGGATTCAGTAAGTTAGCACGTTATGCACCAGATGACGTTGCTAGAGATGCCGCCAAGCAGGAGAAGTTTCTTGAAGGACTGAATGATGAACTGAGTATGCAGTTGATGGTAGCAATCTTCAACACCTACCAAGAGCTGGTAGATAGAGCTCTCATGATTGAAGGGAAGCAATAGCAGATTGAAAATCGCAAGAGGAAGTATGGACAGGGAAAGTACAATTCTGGAGCTCAGCAGAAGCCACGATTTACCCCGAAGCCGGGAGGACAGTTTCAGCATACCCATGGAGGAGGTAGTTCGCACAACCATAATGGCTCCAAGAATGGTAATGGGAATGGAGGAGGCAATGGACAGAATCGTACCAACCCATCTACCCCAACCAAGAGGGATCTAAGTCACATTACTTGCTTCAAGTGCCAGAAGACTGGACACTATGCAACTGATTGTCCTGAAGCCCAAAATGGAAATGGCAATGGAAGCTCTGGGAAGAAGCCGAACCCGTTCAACAAAGGACATGTGAACCACGTGAGCGTGGAGGAGGTTGAAGCTCAGCCTGATGCAGTAATCGGTAAGTTTTTGGTTAAGTCATTTACTGCAACCGTTCTTTTCGATACTGGTGCATCACATTCATACATATCAAGGGGATTTGTGAATAAGTTTAAGATGTCCACCCAAGTTCTCAAAACCCCTATGTTAGTAACCTTGCCAGGAGCAGAGTATATGGCAACCCAAGGATGTTTTCAGATACCATTGGCCATTGGAAGGCATGTTTTCCCCTCAGACCTCATAGTTTCGGAGTCGCAAGGTTTGGATGTGATTTTGGGAATGGATTGGCTATCGTTGTATGGAGGTAACATCGATTGTGCCAACAAGACGATTTTGCTTACCACCCCAGAAGGAAAAAGGATCAAGTATGTACCCCGGCACATGCCGAAGAGGACTCAAGTGGCAACAAAAACTCACATCTGGGTGGATTGAGGCACCTGGAGAACCCAGTGTTGTCTGATTTTATAAGGACCGCCACCCAGGCTCAAAGGGATCATAAGATTGTTCATGCTAGAAACTTCCGTGTGTAGCCACAAGCTATTATGGGCTCTAGCATAGTTGAGTAGGTTACAGGATCTCTTGAAGAGGTGGGCTAGCAGATGTAGGGGAGAGTAGGTGTACCGGTCCATCCAGAGTAGAGAGTGATTGTTTCTGAAAGACTGTGTCTCGATCATCCGTTTCTCAAACATCATGTAGTGCGAGAATCAAGCGGAGGCGATCGAGTCTTGTGGGGAAAAGTGCGCAAACCTCTGCAGAGTGTACAAACTAATCATGGTTAGCTGTGTCCCCTGTTATGGACAACTTGAGTATCTAGTACCTGGATTATCATTTGAATCTCATCACCATGTTACTTTTAATTAATTTTGTTGGGTTAATGATGACACTTAATTGGGATTGAGTTGGAGGTACCTTCTCAATGTTTAACAACCGCCATGATAGTTAAATAAAATTTATTCCTTTGCAGTAGGGAAAAATTGGCTTTTCGCATAAACTGTAACCATAGAGCTTTCCACCAGCCATATATGCATGTAGTATAGCATTATTATTGTTCATTACTCTCTATGTGTTACATTGCCAGCATATTCTATGTGCTGACCCGTTTTTGGGCTGCAACGTTTCATGTTGCAGACTTTTCAGACGACAAGTAAGGTGCCTTAGGTCGTGGTCTTATACTCAGTGATGCCGCTGGAGTTGATGGACTCACTTATCTTCCAAGTCTTCCGCTGTTATCGTTTTTAGATGGCCTTAAGCCATGTTTATCATACTTAATCTCTTTGGAGATATTCGATGTAATAAGTGTGTGATTGCTACTCTGTTATAAATCCTCCATTTGTACTGTGCGTGCCAGCATTACTGATCCAGGGATGACACTGGTGCACAGCAGCACAGACCATTTGAGGTCTGGTCGCTACACAGTTTCAGTCACCGGAAAGGTTTCGGGGTTTATCGGTATTGTACCGGGACCACCGAAGGGGTTCCGGGGGTCCACCGGGAGGGTCCACCTGCCCCGAAGGACCTAATGGGCTGTAGTTGGGTGGGAACCAGCCCCTTAGTGGGCTGGTGCGCCCCCCAAGGGCCCAAGGCGCCTAGGGTTGGAAAGGCTAGGGGGGCCGCTGCCCCCCCCGAGGGGCCGCCGCCCCCTCTAGATGGATCTAAGGGGCCGGCCCCCTCTCCCCTTCCCCCTATAAATAGCGGGGGGGG